>NW_012110919.1:5310101-5314685 GCF_000951035.1 Colobus angolensis palliatus
AACATGGTGAAACCCCGTCTCTACTAAAAATACAAAAATTAGCTGGGCGTGGTGGCGCATGTCTGTAGTCCCAGCTCTTCAGGAGGCTGAGGCAAGATAATGACTTGAACCTGGGAGGCAGAGGTTGCAGTAAGCCAAGATCACACCACTGCACTCGAGTCTGGGCAACTGAGCAAAACTCCATCTCAAAAAAAAAAAAAGAAGACATGGTCCCTGCCCAAAGGGAACTTGCAATCTAGTAACCGATTATTATCTATTGACTATTGATTATGTGCTAAGCATCTTTCATAGTTCTTATTTGATCCTTATAAAACTGTAATAAGGAAGGCACTATTAGCCCCATTGAGGCCCAGGGAGATTAGGTTACTAGTTCAAAGTAGTGCAGCTACTTAAAGGATGGAGGCAGGATGCAAACCCAAGCTTAAGCCACCATTGTACTTCTCTAGCACTGTAGGATTAGAGTCTCCTGATGGGTCTTCATACCCACCCTTCAAACCCCGCCTTCTCACCATCTCCTCTTGCTCCTCGACTCATGACCATGGCCTCCTGTCTCTCATCTACAGTAAAAGGCAGGTTTTTTACACAGGCCCACAAGATCCTTGATTATCCTTCCCCTGTTATCTTACTATCTTATTGTTCACTCCTCTACCTCTCTCCACTGAAGCCACTCTGGCCTCCTCCCATTTTAGTTTCTTTGCACTGGCAGGGCTGCTTTTAAGAACATGTTTCATTCAAGTATGAAAATAACTCATCTCCTGCAAGTCTAAATAAATGCCACCTTTTCAGTGACACCTACCCTGAACATAATATTCTCTTAACCCCTAACCCCACTATATTTTGTAATTTACTTTTTTCTTATTAAGTTGCTCACCCCACCACACACACACAAGAATGTAAGTTCTATGAGGTCAGGAGCTCTCCCTTCCCCATTTTGTTCACTGCCGTTTTTCAAACACCCAGAACAGTGCTGGGTGCATAATGGGTGTTTGGTAGATGTTTGTTGACTGAAGATGGATGAAGCTCAGGTGTGTCCAATTTCAAAACCACTGAGCACTGAGTCACACTTGCGTATATTTTATATGTGAACACAAACCTACTTGTCTGTATCTGCCACATTAATCTGGGTCACTTCTAACAGGGTGACGATCAGAGTATCCTGTGCAAATACAAGTGGGAGCTACTTCCTTTAATTTCCAGTCTCTCTTGAGACAGCACTAATGAAGCTGTCACTTGTGGCTTCCTATAGGACCAGACATGGTCAGAAATTGTGGTCAGCCAGCTTCCACATATGAGGATACTACCCCAGCCCTGAAGAGCGGCTTTTTTTGTTTGTTCATTTTTTATGCCTTTGCCCTTGCAAAAGAAGAAATACTCTGCATGTTATTACCAGCCTTGTTGAGGACTGAGATGTGGGAGGGTTGATTAAGGAGCATGGTACCTTAGGCGGTATTTGTAGTGAGTGAAAAAGGATGTAGCTTTATGATTAAGCTACAATTTTCGCTACCCTGCTATTCAAAGTATTGAATAGAGGCTGGGCGCGGTGGCTCACACCTGTTATCGAGCACTTTGGGAGGCCGAGGCGGGTGGATCACGAGGTCAGGAGATTGAGACCATCCTGGCCAACATAGTGAAACCCCATCTCTACTAAAAAAATTAGCCGGGCGAAGTGCGTCTATAGTCCCAGCTACTTGGGAGGCTGAGGCAGTGAAATCGCTTGAACCTGGGAGGCAGAGGTTGCAGTGAGCCAAGATCGTGCCACTACACTCCAGCCTGGTGACAGAGCGAGACTCCGACTCAAAAAAAAAAGAAAAGTATTAAACAGAAATCATGTTTCTCTTTTTGAAAAAAAAATAGGTTATTCTTGGTGAGAATTTGACTTCAAATTGTCCAGAGGTTATCTATGAAATTAAAGAAGAGACACCTGTTTTCTACAAAC
This sequence comes from Colobus angolensis palliatus, assembly GCF_000951035.1. Taxonomy (NCBI): domain Eukaryota; kingdom Metazoa; phylum Chordata; class Mammalia; order Primates; family Cercopithecidae; genus Colobus; species Colobus angolensis. Next base: position 5,312,038 of record NW_012110919.1, read on the forward strand.
TTGTTCCTCATCCTGTGAAGAATATCTACATTTATCTAACAGCTGGGAAAGAGGTAGGTAGAAATACTAGTTACTGCTTCTGATTTATGAATAAAAATGGTTTAATCGATGTCATTATCTAGTAGCAAAGCTTTTACTTTGAACTACAGAGTTTAAGCAGTGCCCTAGGCTTCGAGGAGACCCGCAGTGGTTCACAGGCACGGAATTAAAAACCTTACTGACTGTCAGTAAGTAAGCAAGAAATATTATCTATTTAGACAATTTTATTATTGGCTATATTTCCAGTGCCAAGGTTTTCAGAGGAGGGTGTGCTTGCAAATGGGCACATAATCAGCAAGGTAACTGAATTTACACATTTATTGTGTGGTCACTGAACGGGTAGATGCATTTATGAATACACCCAATGGGACTGGCTTTGGAATTTGGGGTTAATATCAGGCCACAGTCTCATACACATTCATGAACCAGGAAATATATGGTACTAACCCTCCCCCTCTTCATTTATCTTGCTGTTTTGGCTTTTCTTTTCCTTCTGCTTACTGAAATAAAAGTAATATATTTTTATATTTCCTTCATCTTTACCAAGTGCTTTCACCAAGGGAAGGAGAAAAGAAACTAATTGTTAGTGAGTCTCTACTATGTATTAGTCACTGTTCTTTGCACGATCTCTGTCTAGATGCATAGAATTATGTACATACACATACACACAAGTGTAGAAAACTGTTAATGAAATATGTTACTGACTGCGCATAGTGGCTCATGCCTGTTATCCCAGCACTTTGGGAGGCTGAGACAGGAGGATCCCTTGAGGCCTGGAGTTTAAGGCTGCAGTGAGCCATGATCGAACCAGTGTACCCTAGCCTGGGTGACAGAGCAAGACACCGCCTCACAAAAAAAAAAAAAAAGAAAAAAAAAAAAGGCTGGGCATGGTGGCTCACGCCTATAATCCTAGCACTTTGGGAAGCCAAGGCGGAGATCACCTGAGTTCAGAAGTTCAAGACCACCCTGGGCAACATGATGAAAACACATCTCCACTAAAAATACAAACAATTAGCTGGGTGTGGTGGCGCATGCCTATAATCCCAGCTACTTGGGAGGCTGAAGGACAAGAATCGCTTGAAACCAGGAGGTGGAGGTTGTAGTGAGCTGACATCACCACTGCACCCTAGCCTGGGCAACAGAGTGAGACTCTGTCTCAAAAAAGAAAAAAAGAAGAAGAAGAAAAAGAAGTGTGTTTTTAATTTAATGAGATAGTTACCTTTGTTTTATATGAAGAATCTAAGACTTGGAGAGGTTAAATAACTTGTTAAAGAATATCTATCTATCTATATATAGATAGATATGTATGTATATATTTATAGGTTAGCTTTTGTAGGGCTAAGACAAAAACTCAACCCTGATTCTAAAGCCCGTGATACATGGTATTAAATCCAAAATTTGTGAAAACTGGACATTCCTGGCTCAGTGGTTTTGACCCATGACCATTTGAACATGGAAAAATGCAAAGAAGGTAATTGAGACTTACATAATTCTATAATGGATGTAACAGATACTCTCAGCCCACCCATGGTTTTCCATTCTTTTCCTTTCAGTCATTCTAAGGAGAATAGCAATGACAGCCATCTACATGTGCTTTTTGAGTCACAGATAAGATGTCCAAGCAATTTGTAGTTTGTGATATTCTTATAAAGATGATATTGTTCTTTGCACATTGAAAAGTCAGTTGTATCAAAATGAGCGCATTGAGATGGCCACATCTTCCCAGAGAGCTTGTAAAACCAGTCCTTCACTATGTAGAATCTCCTATGCCAATTTGCTTCACCATTCAGACATTTTGTATTGTGTTTCTTCCCTGGGGATCCCATCTTTGAAAGACCTTTGTCTACCCAACAAACTGCACATATTAAGTAACGGTTCCCATTCCCAGGGTTTATTTATCAAGGGCATCTCAAAACTGCTGGTCAGAGTACTGACTGCGCTCCCACATGGAGCTGATAAAATTTCAACCCAAAGCAAAGAAATTTGATATCTTGCTTAATCCGTGCATGTTTTTCCATTCAGTTTTTTGAAATATTGCAAATAGCTCATAAGCCCCCATTACTTTCTTCATGGATAGTAATGGAACCCCAGAACTCAGGACCCTAGGCTGGGAACCACTATGAAAAGCCACCAGTAGTTGATGGGTTCCCACTTTCTAGAAAGCAAAAAGTTCTAGCCTCTGGTCATTCAAAGCCGGAAGTCCTGGGGAGAGTTTTTAACTGGGCATCAAAGCTGGTTAGCCCTACATTCTTCACTGAGGATTACTGCTAGAGATCCTATTATTTGAACTCTGGTTGAGCAAATATAACCCCTAAAGAGACAAAGCCCAACGAAGGCTCTTTCCTAGGCTGTTGGGGAGATAAGAACAGCCAAACTGGCCGGGCGCGGTGGCTCAAGCCTGTAATCCCAGCACTTTGGGAGGCTGAGACGGGCGGATCACAAGGTCAGGAGATCGAGACCATCCTGGCTAACCTGGTGAAACCCTGTCTCTACTAGAAAATACAAAAACCTAGCCGGGCGAGGTGGCAGGCGCCTGTAGTCCCAGCTACTCGGGAGGCTGAGGCAGGAGAATGGCATAAACCCGGGAGGCGGAGCTTGCAGTGAGCTGA
>NW_012110919.1:5315259-5344664 GCF_000951035.1 Colobus angolensis palliatus
GAGTCTCACTCTGTCACCCAGGCTGGAGTGCAGTGGTATGATTCGGCTTACTGCAACCTCTACCTCCTGAGTTCAAGCAATTCTCCTGCCTTAGCCTCTCGACTGGCTGGGATTACAGGCACCCACCACTATGCCCAGCTAAGTTTTGTATCTTTAGTAGAGACAGGGTTGGCCAGACTGGTCTTGAACTCCAGGCCTGAAGTGATCCGCCCACCTCAGCCTGCAGTGCTGAGATTACAGGTGTGAGCCACTGTGCCCGATCAGTGTCCTCCCTCTTATACAGAGTTAATATTTGTGTGTTTAAATACACTGAGTAATAGTTCTCAGAGAATGTTCTGGAGACCCATATTCCACAGAATGTTCTGAGCAAAAGTGGTCCCATGACCAGCTGTTACTTACTATACCCCTCCTGGAATAGTATATGTATATGTGGGGAATAGTATATGTGGGGCTCAGCATATTCAAAGGCTCTCAGAATCCCTGTGCTAAGGAAACCTGTTTCGCTTTTTCAGTCTAAGGTTTCATGTTTGCTGGATCATGGAACCCTTTTCTTACATAATAGCAGTAACCAATACTTATTGAACATTTAGTACCTGTCAGACAGTGGTTCATAATAACCCCATGAAGTCGTGATCCATTTTACAGATGAGGAAACAAGGTTAGAGAGATTGCACGACACTATTAAAATCCATCAGTGTTACAGAGGCATTTGTGAACTACCAGGAAATACTTTCCTCCATTCTGGTTAATTCTGGCTTAGGATCATGGGCTGCCGGCTGCATCTGTCAGCAGTGTTGGGGACTATGAAATGGAAGGGCATGGTTATCCTCCATGAAGTCAACTTGAAACTGAAGGATCCACCTCAGGATAGTCCCTGTTTTCCTCACAAAATAGAGGAAAATAGAGAGCTCCCCTCTACAACTCTTTATTTCTCTAACCTGCTAAAGAGGTTATTTATACTATAGCATGTACAACTTCCTGGCATAATGAGTTCCACAAGTTCCCTTACTACCTGCTGTGTGGTTTTGCCTGCAGAAAGTGCTCTGTGTGATGCTCAGCTACTCCCTGCCTCTCACCACCCTACTTGGAGGCTCTGACTGGCTGCCTAGATGTCTGGGCCTGCCCAGCTGGGGTGCCTTCTTTGTCGGCTGCTGTTTCCTGACAACAGCAAGAGGCAGCTCTAGGGACAGGGAAGTGATTTGACTACTCCCCCTGTTTCTTTTATTTTCAACTCCACTGGAGGGGTGTGAGCAAAGCAAGCCAGGAGCTGAGGTCACGGCGCTGCCCCTGGCAGGGGTGTGGGAGGGCCTGGTCCCTAGTCCTCCTCATTTCCACATTGAGTGCCAACCTACTGCTGACACTCCTGGGGCAGAGCCTTTGCTGTTCCCTAATACTCATTTCCAAAATGCCATTGGCCACACATGGACTGTCTCTATATAAAAACCAGGCAACCTGATTCCATGATCCCTATGGAAAACATCATTAGCAGATCAGAAACCCAACTGCATGTCAGACTCACCTGAGAGAGCTCTTAAAATACAGATTCCTGGCCAGACACAGTGGTGCATGCCTGCAATCTCAGCACTTCTGGGAGGCTGAGGTGGGAGGAGTGCTTGAGCCCAGAAGTTCAAAACCAGCCTGGGCAACATAGTGAGACCCTGTGTCTTTAAGAAAAAAATATTTTAAATGAAAAAAGTACACATTCCTGGGTTCCGCCCCCAGCCTTAGTGAGTCTCTGCGGCAGAGGCCTGGGAATACGCACTGTCAAAAGCTCCCCAGGTGATTTCCATACAAGGACTTCATGTCCTAGAACTTGAGACCCACTGCCCAGTGCCAGTATGGAGGTGTTCTGAGTGCAAGTTGATAAATAGGCTCTTTTTGGCCTTTCATTAGATAAGGTGTTGTAGTTTTCCTGCTGTTGCTTATCATTCTGTCTGAACCACTGTCCTCTTTCTTTTTAGGTGAGGAGAATTCGTGTTGCAAACTGCAATAAACATAAATCCTGTTCGGAGTGTTTAACAGCCACAGACCCTCACTGCGGTTGGTGCCATCCACTACAAAGGTATCTCCTGAATTCTTTCTCACCAACTCGCATTTTCGAAAAAGTGTCATGCGGCAGAACACTTGTTGCCCTACTTTAACGATCCATTCCAGTGACCTGAGGGAACTGATTTCTTCCTCGACTAAAATCTCGTTGTGCAATCCTAATGAATTCTCGAAGATGTTTCCAGCCGCGTCCGTGCTATGCAATCACTGGATGGGGGGGGGGGGGGCGCTCCCCAGTCTGGGGGCGGGAGGGGCAGGTGTGCGGCCTTCAGGAGAACGGGCGAGAGCAGGCAGATTTGGCTTTTACTTTCTCCAGAGTTCTCCAAGACTCAAGAGAGAGGCAAAAGGTCCCCCCTCCGAGAAGATAAAAGAATAGAGATGTTTGAAAATTTTTCAGTTGAATCCCCATCATGTCATGTATTCTGTTCGCTCCGCAGAAGCCTCGTTATTGATGGCGCCGTTTCCTAATGCGCCGCGCAGCTGTGGGCCTGATGTACAATCTCAGTCTCTGGGCAGAATCTGCCCAGCCTGATCTGAAATGACGATGTTCACGACCCATCTAGGCTCAGGGGCGACTCGGAGCAGCTTCCCCGCCATGGCAGTTTCCTAGCGTCCCTGGGCCCGGCCTGGTTGGATTCGCCGTCGCCATGGCAACCCAGTACTGGGGCTCTTGCTGGAGAAGCAAAGGAGGAGAGAGCCTTCGCTGCAGCTCAGGCAGGAAAGAGAGAGAGAGAGAACGAGAGAGAGAGAGGAAAAAAACCCATAACAGTGTCTTGTCAGTTTGGTGCTTTCAGTTTTTAAAGGTGAAAAGGATAAGAAAGAGCAGAGCAGGTGGAGAGATGCTGAAGGCTAAACCAGGGGACAGTTTGAGGCTAGAAAGAGGAGGAGGAAGAGAATTGGGGACTGAAGGGAGAGGCAGCCAAGAGAAATGAAGGGAGAGGGGGAAATGCAATACAAGCAAGAGGTTTAGGAAACAAACCAAAAATATGGGGATGGAATTAATTAAGAGTTCATGGGGGAAGGCACAATTCGAGCTGCAGCAAGAGGAATAATTGCCCCTGCCATTTGCTACGCTTCCTTACCGGGCTGTTTCTGTCAGAGTCACTGGCAGACAAACGAAGCAAGGGCCAGAAAAATGCTCATGAATAATTCACTGATCACGAATGGGATTTATCTGTTGCACACTCACTGAGCAGTCTTGCCATAATCTTTTAGATCCATTCATTTATGTAGCACCCCTGTCTGTATTTGTAGAGCTGTGTACAGGAGTCAATTCGATAATGGCGGCGACGATGGTGGTGATTAAATAGCCACATGGAGCTAGCAGCTAACCTATTAACAAGCTCAGCTCTAGAGCCTGTGGGAGATGTCCAAGCTGGTGATATGAATTTGGGAGTTGATAGATTTTAGATGGTACTTAGAGAAGCCGTAAGACCAGACGAAGGAGTGAGTGTTGATTGAGGAGAGAAGTTTGAGAACTGAGCATTGAGGGGCTGTGGTGTTTAGGGGCTGGGGAGAAGGAGGGGAAACAGAACAAGAAATAAGGAGGGAGCAGTCTGAAGGGGAAGAGGAAAAACTGGAGAGGGTGGTCTCCTGGAAGCCAAGGAAAGAAAGGAGGAGGAAGCGATCCACTGGGTCAGATTCAGCTGAGAAGTCAAGCAGGAGAAGAAAAGAATGGATCCATTGCACTTAGCAGGTGACAATGGGTGACTGCTGGGAATGCCATTGTTAGGAGTGGCGCTAAATCCACTAGAGACAATGGGAAAATAAGACCTTAAGCAGGGACAGCTTAGAGAAGCTTTACTGAGAAAGACAGCTGAAAAAATGAAGCAGACACTGGAAGAGTAAGTAGAGTCCAAAGAATTTTTTCTTTTTTACTTTTTCTTTTTCTTTTTTTTTTTTTTTGAGATGAACTCTAGCTATGTCTCCCAGGCTGGAGTACAGTGGCATGATCTCGGCTGACTGGAACCTCCACCTCCCAGGTTCAAGCCAATTCTCCTGCCTCAGTCTCCCGAGTAGCTGGGATTACTGGCATGTGTCACCACACCCAACTAATTTTTGTATTTTTAGTAGAGATGGGGTTTCACCATGTTGGCCAGTCTGGTCTCGAACTCCTGACCTTGTGATCCGCCCGTCTCGGCCTCCCAAAGTGCTGGGATTACAGGCTTGAGCCACCGCGCCCGGCCATTTTTGTATTTTTGTTAGTAGAGACGGGGTTTCACCGTGTTAGCCAGGATGGTCTCGATCTGACCTTGTGATCTGCCCGTCTCGGCCTCCCAAAGTGCTGGGATTACAGGCTTGAGTCACCGCGCCCGGCCCTGTTTTGTCTTTTTAAGATGCATGAAATAACAGTGCATGTCTGTGCTGTTGGGAAAATTCCAGAAGAGAAGGAGAAATGGATGATACAGGAGAGAGAAGGGTTGTGGACTGTTGTCTTTCAGCAGGTGGAAGACAATATGACTTGGTGTCCCAACAGGGAGGCCAGCCTCAGACAGGAGCACTGGCTCCTCACCCTCAGTGATAGGAGGGAAGGTAGGGAATCTGGGCCTGAGCATGGGGAGGCGGCAGAGGCCTGTGTTTTGTCTTCTCCTATTGCTTACATTATTTTCAGTGGCCTAAGGCCATTGAGAGTGAGGTTGGGGAGGAAGCACTGGAGGTTTGAGGAGAAAAGAGAGAGAAGGAGTGGACTGGAAGACTAGGAGAGAGAACAGAGTAGAGAAATATAGAATAGTTGCCAGGCAGCATTAGGGCCCACTTGAGGTTGGTGGTCTTGTGTTTAAAGTGAGAGCCGTAAGCATGGTTTTGTCTTTCTCAAGCTGCGTTCAGCTCTGGTGGTATAGCTGTAGACTCAGAAAAGTTAGCTCTAGCCAATTTGGGGGCTTTGCCAGAAAATATATTAAGAAGGGAGAGAGTGTCCAGGGTGCTGAGGGAGGATGTAAAGAATGGATGATGATATTGACATGGATGTTGATTCATATAATGATGGCACTTGGGCTCTAAGGAGGGAAGTAAGGATCTGATGGGGGTAGGGACATGAAAAGGTGGCAGGGTCTATGTTGGAAGTTGAGGTTGAGTTTAAAGATTGTTAGGGGCAGGCGCGGTGACTCACACCTGTAATCTCAGCTTTTTGGGAGGCCAAAGCAGGTGGATCACTTGAGGCCAAGAGTTTGAGACCAGCCTGGGCAACATGGCAAAGACCCCACCTCTACAAAAAATACAAACATTAGCTGGGTATGGTGATATGTGCTTGTGGTCCCAGCTACTCGAGAGGTTAAGGTGGGAGGCTTGCTTGAGTCCCTGAGGCAGAAGTTGCAGTGAGCTGAGATGACATCTCTACTTTCCAGCTTGGATGACAAAGTGAGACCCTGTTTCAAAAAAAAAAAAAAAAAAAATTGTTGGAACTAGGGAATTGGAAAGGGGAATTATTGGACTGTGGGGGCTTGATATTGAGGTCATGGATGGGTGGCGTTATTGGCAATGACAGGGTCTGCCATATGATTGTCAAGATCATTGGCAGAGAGGGGTCAAGGAACTGAGGTGGTTACCAGAGTACTAAATGGCTCCGTCATCTGTGTGGAAATCGTGGTCACCAAGAGATTGAGGAGCTACATATTCAAGGAATGAAGGGAAGTGGCCAGGGCTGGAGTGGTCTGTAATGATCACAATGAGGAGGGACCTGGGGTGGTTTGAGCTGACAGCATGGGCTTCGAAGCTGGGGAGGAAGTGTTGGAAAGAGAGAAGAAGGATCTTCCAGAAGAGGCTGCAAGACACATGTAGGACACCTAGATGAGGGAGAGGAAGCAGCCAGACCTTGAGAGGGGCCTGGGGAAGCTGTGGCCTCGAGGGAGAGCTGGTTTCAGTAATATTGAGAAGGTGAAAGGAACAATCCGAGAAGAGGTTGAAGACATGGGGGCTTCTGTTGATAACTGGCTGTGAGTTATAGTCTTCTGTTTGTTTGTTTGTTTTGAGACAGGGTCTCATCCTGTCACCCAGGCTGGAGTACAGTGGTGCAATCACAGCTCACTAAAACCTAGACCTCCCCAGGCTCAGGTGATCCTTCCACTGCAGTCTCCCAAGTAGTTGGGACCACAGGTATGCACCACCACGCCCAGTTTGTTTTTTTTTTTTTTTTTTTGTATTTTGTAGAGACAGGGTTTCACCATGTTGCCCAGGCTGGTCTTGAACTCCTGAGCTCAAGCAATCCTCCTTCCTGGGCCTCCCAAAGTGTTAGGATTAGAGACGTGGGCCACCATGCACAGCCAAAAGCCTACTTCTGCTCTTGCTCCCTCACCCCTATCCCAGCACTCTCCAAGAAAAGTGATTCATTTAAAATCCAAATCAGATTATGTCACTCCCCAGCTTAATACCCTCCCCTGGCTTTCCATCTTAGAACTCAGTCTGACTCCCTTGCTGCCAGGACCTGCATACCAGGCATTCCATGATCTGGCCTTCCACCACTTCTCTGACCTCTCATGCCATTCTCTCCTTTGTTTACTCAACCCCAGACATCCTGATTTAAGACTATGCTAAGCATGTTCCTGCCCTGGGGCCTTTGCATGTGCTCTTTCCTCAGTCTAGTGCATTCTTCCCCACATCTTTCTATGGCAGACTCTTTCTTGACTCTCTGGTCCTAGAGCACTCATTTCTCTGCACCTGCCTACCCAGTCTTCAGTATCCTCCACTTACTCACAGTGACATTACTTTTTTATTTTCTTCATGGCCCATTGCTATTAGGAATGACTTTACTTCTCTACCTCTCTTTATTGAAATGTGCTCAAAAAAACATAAGTTAAATGAATGAGATAGACTAAGTGATTGGTCAACTCTACCAGTGGCAGTTTGAGACTTGTGCCTTAAGTCTTATAAGACATTCTGAAGTCATGGAGCGATGGTGCCTCACAGCCATGTCAGATCACTTGGTTTCAGACAGCCTGGGTTGTGGCCTGCAATGAAATGAAACTAAGTCTCAGATCTGTGACTCATGTGAAGCTCCCCGTACCATTCAAAATTAGGAATTCTAAAGGGGGATGTTTTCTTACGACGGTAGAGCATCCCACTGTGTTTATTTTAAATGTCATGGATTTATTTAGAAAAATAATGTATTTTCTCTGTTGAGAAGGTTGAGTTTTCTTGCATGCATGTCTAGAAAGTTGAATGGTAGGGAGAGGCAAGAAAACTATCTTCACTTCCTTCTGATCAGATGTTAAGAATAGGCATCCAGGCCGGGCACGGTGGCTCACACCTGTAATCCCAACACTTTGGGGGGCTAAGGCAGGTCGATCACCTGAGATCAGGAGTTTCAGACCAGCCTGACCAACATGGTGAAACCCCGTCTCTACTAAAAATACAAAAATTAGCCAGGTGTGGTGGTGCATGCCTGTTAATCTCAGCAACACAGGAGGCTGAGGCAGGAGAATGACTTGAACCCAGGAGGCGGAGGTTGCAGTGAGCCAAGATCCAGCCTGAGTGACAGAGTGAGACTCTGTCTCAAAAAAAAAAAAAAGAACAGGCATCCAGTATAAGCAGATAAAAAGCAATTAGATAAACAATGAGCTCTAAAAAGTCCAGTATTTTATTGTTGGAACCTCAGATCCAACCTGTGCTGAATTTGTCTGTGTGGGTGGAAAGTGAATTTTTGCAGGCTGAATATCTTGGGTTTGGAAGGAGTTTCTCAGTTTCTCCCATATTGCAAAGCACAGCACATGTGTTCAGTTACGAATTTCCACAAAACTGGCAATCCTGAACCAATGAACGGGTGAGGTTCCAAAAGTTCATTTGCAAGTTTGTTTGGCATGCAGAATTCATTTTCCCATAGAAACAATGTCATAAATTAAGGATTGACTCCCAAGCCAGCCCATAAAATCCAAAATTATTTAATTTCAACAAATATTTATTGAACACCTAATGAGAGCCTAATCTGGGGCATAAGATAGCTCGGTGGTATTGAGATAAATCGGATGCCATTCTTGGCTTTAAGGAACTTGCATGCTAGCTGGGAAGGCAGACTTATCAGTGGCCAACATTCATTCATTCAATCCTACATCCAATCACAAATATTTTTTAAGCACAACAGTGTGCTAAGTCCTATGCTCAGTGCTCTGGGTACAGTTTTTTCTTGTCTGTATAGAGCTTGCAGTCTAATGAGGGATATAATGTGTATCAGCTAGGTTTCTGCTCTAGTAATGCTGTATAACAAACAACCCCCAAATCCTTAGTGGTCTAAAAGAGCAAACATTTATTTACATTTGTTTTTCTTGCTCATGGGTCAGCCTGTCAGCTATGGGAAGAAGGGTGGGGTCAGTGTCAAGGTGAAGATTGAGTTCAGGTCTGTTTCCCATGTTTTTCATTCTGTACATGCTCTTCTTAAGGCAGATAGAAGTAGCATGAGAGACCAAGCTAAACTAGACAACATATTCTAAGCCCTGGCTCACATCATGCTGACCAATATTCCATTGATAAAGCAAGCTGCATGGCCAAGCCCAATATCCATGGAGTAGGGAAATACATTCCACCTACTCTAGTGGAAGATTCTGCAAAGTGACCTGGTAAAAAGGTAGTGTGAGTGTGTCATTCTAGTACAGGATGGATTGAAGAATTGGGAACAATAATCCACTCTCATCAATAAGTAAAGGAGATGAATGAATAGAGTGTCATAAGGGCTAGCATGGGGGAACTGTAGGGTTTCATGGGGGCACATAGGAAATACCTAACCCAAACTTAACAGGTCAAGGAAGGCTTCCTGGAGGAAGGGATGTCTAATCTGAACCTGAAGGGTAGGGGGATATCAACTAGGTAAAGATGAGGCAGGGGAAGCTGGTGTAGGGATCAGGCTGTACAAAGGCCAGGCGAGCTTGGCCTGAAGCTCAGTGTGGACGAGCATACAGGAGAGCTGGGGGGTGCTGGGAGATGAGGGTGTCAAGATAGGCAGAGGCAGATGAAGGGAAGGTCCTGCAAGTCACATTAAAGAATTTGAATTTTGTTGGAAGGACCTTGGGGAGCCATTGCAGGGCTTTAATTAAAGGTGTGACCAGATCAGATGAGTGTTTTAGAACGAGAACTCTGGGGTGCAAGGTGGACCGGAGGGGACTGAGAAGAGCTGGCAGATCAGTTAGCAGGTGGCTATAAACCAGCAAGAGACCAGGAACTGAATTAGAGTGATAGTAGTGGTGAGGGAAGGAAGTGGGTGGATTAGAGAGCTATTTGGAAGATAGAATTGACAGGGCTTAGTGATTAATTGGATTCCCCTTTGAGTCTGACACACTAAAAATAGGGCCATAAAATGAAAAATAAAATCTCAAGGTGGCCACTGTTTTTCTGGAAGATGTATCCTTTCTCCTTTGATCTCAGTCTTCATGAAGAAAACAAACAAGTGATACCCACATGTATACTTAAGTCCTCCTGTGTCCCAGGCACTGGGCTAGGCACCAGGTTAGACCCCAGAAGATGGGCACCTGAGTCAAATGTGGGAGGGCTTCTGAGAGACACCAGCGCTGAGTCTCGGAGTGTTCAGTGGGGTGAGTTATCACACTGAAGCTGGTGTTGAGATTACAGAGGAAGGAGTGCAGGCATCTGGCTGGGGTGACCAGATGGACAGAGGTGTCGGTTACTGAGTAGGGAGTGTAGAAGGAGTGGCCTGTTTGGGCTGCATGGGAAATGCAGGGGGCTGACTTCCACACTGGCAACATGGACAGGACAGCCTATGAGGATAGAGAAAAGGTCCTGTGTTAGTCTGTTTTTGTACTTCTATAAGGAAATACTTGAGACTGGGTAATTTATAAAGGAAGGAGGTTAGTTAGCTCATGGTTCTGCTGGCTGTACAGGAAGCATGATGCTGGCATCTGCTCAGCTTCTGGGGAGGCCTCTGGAAACTTACAATCATGGCAGAAGGTGAAGGGAAAGCAGAGCATGTCTTATATGGCTGAAGCGGGAGGAAATGGGGGTGGGGGAGGTGCCACACACTTTTAAACAACCAGATCTCAAGAGAACTCACTTACCATCATTAAAACAGCACTGAGGAGTTGGTGCTAAACCATTCATGAAGGATCCACCCCCACGATCCAATCACCTTTCCCCAGGCCCCACCTCCAACACTGAGGATTACAGTTGAACATGAGATTTGGGTGGGGACACAAATCCAAACCATGTCAGGTCCCAAATGCATTTTGCTTTGGATAGAATCTGGGCTTTGTGTGACCTGCCAGTGTCTTATCTCTGCCACTTCTCCTCTTCTATAAAGTGGCATTTATAATTGGCCAGGTATTGCAAAAAGTGCTGGGATTACAGGCACTTTGGGAGGACGAGGTGGGTGGATTGCTTGAACCCAGGAGTTCAAGACCAGCCTGGGCAACATGGTGAAACCCTATCTCTACAAAAAATACAAAAATTAGCTGGGTGTGGTGGCGTGCACCTGTGGTCCCAGCTACTCGGGAGGCTGAGGTGGGAGGATCGTTTAAACATAGGAGGCTGAGGCTTCAGTGAGCTGTGATTGTACCACTACACTCCAGCCTGGGTGACAGCACGAGACCTTGTCTCAAAAATTACAATAATAATAGTACCTGCCTCAGAGGTTTGCTAAGAGAATTAAATCACATAATGTACATCATCGTAGGCCCAGTGCCTGGCTCCTGGTAGGCAATGAAGTTGTGTCAACTGTCATTGGTGGAAGCCTAAGGAGGCAGTCATTACGTGGAAGCCTAAGGAGGCAGTCATTACTTGTCCCTGAGGTTGGGAAAGGCTTCAACGAGGAGGTGGCCTTAAAATTGGGCCTTGAAGCCTGGGTAGACCTTCACCAGGGTAAGAGTGGTCAGGGGGCATTTCAGGCAGAAGAACCAGCGCAATGAGAGGTCTGTGAAGAGACTGGCAGATGGAGTTCTATGCACTGGCTCTAGAAGGAAGGAAGTGGATGGAAGTGCTGGGTGAGCTCTCAGGGTGGACCTTACTAGCGGGTGCTGGGAACTCATGATAGGGTTTTAAGCAGAGGCCTTCCAGCGCCATATTTGTGTTTTAAAAAGATTATCCCGCTAGCAATGTGGAAGATGAACCACGTTAATCCAAGGTTCTCCCGGCCTCCCACCCCACCCTTCCTGGGTCGCTTTCCTCTGGTGTGTTTTGTAAAGAGTGAGTTTATGTTACGTCTCTTCCTGAGTCAGCTACCTGGTGGCTATTCTCTGATTTCATGTACCTCCCCATTGGGAGAGGTAGTACGTCTCCCAGTGCATGCATGGGACCCCACTTGCTCTGGTTTTAGTGCCACGATGGAATCAGGGCTGAGTCCTCTTCAGAAAATGGGCCCTACAGGAAAGAGCACACTTGCATTCACCCTCCCATCCCTTTGTGCTCCACCCGGCACAGGGTACACATGGGTAGAGGCAAGGCCCCAGGCATGCTGCTTATAAGGTATCTGTATGCATCCTTCAATTATCTGTACAAATTTCACATTCGCTCCATATTTTTCTACATGTTTCTTCCATGTTGACAGTTGGAAGACCTTCAAGCAGCCCCTGGTGGCTGTTTTTAGGTCTTCAGCTGCTGTTCGGCTGTTCAACGCATGAGATTGTGAAAGAGATCATTTCTCGCTCAGCCTAACAGCAGGGCCCTGTGGTCAGTCTTCCTATCAAACTTTCTGAAGGGTTGGGAGTAACAGAAGGGTATTTTTAACACACGAGAGAAAACTGCCATCTGAATGCTAAACATGTTTGTCCCCAACACCCCAGAGTAACAAATGAAAAGAATTACATGGGTTGCTTGTGGACACATCCCAGCTCCTTTTTTTATCTTGCTCTCCTGTCTTGAGGGTTCTTCTCCAAGTGACACTCCTTCCTCAAGCCCCCAAGGCCTATCATTAACCTGGTGGGACCCTTCCCACCAGGACTGTGATTGCCCTGAAACTTGACCAGTATAATCCATGGTGCAGAGTAATTTATGGCCGTATTCTTCAGTAGCCTGAGTTAGTCTGTTCTGCCATCATGAGAGGTAAGCTATATACAGCAGAGAGGGCCTGATATGGCTTAGATGTTTTGTCTCCTCCAAATCTCATGTTGAAATGTGACCTCCAGTAGTGGAGGTGGGTCTGCCTGGAGGGGTCGGGTCATGGGAACAGATGACTCATGAATGGCTTGGTGCTGTCCTCGCAATAGTGAGTGAGTTCTCACTGTGAGTTCACAGGAGATCTGGCTGTTTAAGAGAGTGTGGCACCTGACCCCTCACATTCTTGCTCCCGCCCTAGTCATGTGACACACCTGTTCTCCCTTTGCTTCCAGCGTGATTGGAAGCTTCCTGAGCCCCTCACCAGGAGCAGACACTACCCATGCTTCCTGTACAGCCTGTAAAATCATGAGCCAATTAAACCCCTTTTCTTTATAAATTATCCAGTCTCAGGTATTTCTTCGTAGCTATGCAAAAAAATGGACTAACACAGGGTCACAGAAGGCTTTGCAGTAGAAAAGTCCAGATGGATGTGACTGCTCCTCATTCAGAAGGTGGCTGCTGTGCTGCTTCCACAGGAAACTTGCCTTGAGTCCAGGCCTGGCCAGGAGACAGTGTGCACGGGTGGAGAAGAATATGCTTATCATGCATTAGATACTACCTTGCATGTTCTTTGCCATGTTCCATTTAGTCCTCCTGGCACCCCATGAAGTAAGCACTATTTTTTTTTTTTTTTTTTTTGAGGCGGAGTCTCACTCTGTCGCCCGGGCTGGAGTACAGTGGCCGGATCTCGGCTCACTGTAAGCTCCGCCTCCCGGGTTTACGGCATTCTCCTGCCTCAGCCTCCCGAGTAGCTGGGACTACAGGCGCCCGCCACCTCGCCTGGCTGGTTTTTGTATTTTTAGTAGAGACGAGGTTTCACCGTGTTAGCCAGGATGGTCTCTATCTCCTGACCTCGTGATCCGCCCGTCTCGGCCTCCCAAAGTGCTGGGATTACAGGCTTGAGCCACCGCGCCCGGCCGAAGTAAGCACTATTACAATCCCCACTTTATAGAGAACAGCCTTAGCTTGTGTATAGTTTCCCACAGCCGCAGAAACAAATTCCCACAAACTCAGCAGCTTAAAACAACATGCACTTGTGATCTTATAGTTCTGGAGGTCACAAACCTGCAATGGGTTTCACTGGGCTGAAACCAAAGCATTGTCAGGGCTGTGCTCCTTCTGGAGGCCCTTCTTTGCCTTTTCCAGCTTCTGGAAGCAGCCAGCATTCCTTGGCTCATGGTCTCTTCCTGCATCTTCAAAACCAACAGTGTGGCATCATCATATTACATTGGGCCCATCCAGATAATCCAAAATTATCTGCCCATTTTAAGATCCTCAACTTATATCTACAGAGACCCTTTTGTCATGTGCTATGGTTTGAATGCATCCCCCAAAGTTCATGTATTGGACGCTTACTCCCCAGTGTAACAGTGTTGAGAGGTGGAATCTTTCGGACGTGATTAACCTCATGAATGGATTAATGACATTATCACAGGAATGGGTTAGTTATTGCAGGAGTGGGTTACTTACCATAGGAGTGGGTTCCTGATAAAATGATACATTAGGCCCCCTTCTCTCTCTCTTATTCTCTTTTTCTCTCTCTCGTGCTTTCTTGCCCTTCCACCATGGGATGATGCAGCAAGAAGGCCTTCACCAGATGCAGTCCCCTTGACCCTGGACTCCCCAGCCTCTAGAACTGTAAAAAAATAAATTTCTTTTCTTTATAAATTCCCCAGTTAGTAGTGGTCTGTAATAGCAACACAAAACAAACTGAGACACCATATAAGGTGACACAGTCACAGGTTCCAGGGATTAGGACGTGGACATCTTTGGGGGCCATGATTCTGCCTACCACTGGTTATACAAGTAGTGGAAGCAGGATTCAACTCTAGGCTCAGCTCCAGCTCCTAAGCCATTAGAGCAAAACAAAGAGAAACAGGAGAGTGACATGATCTCTCATGGCAGTGGGCAGAGAGGAGAGAGCCTGGAGCAAATGGCCCTAATGGAGCGTTTGTGATAACTGCTATGTATAAGAAAGACATGGCACTTGGGGCCCACCTGAGTCATAGAAAACCCTCCATCTTGAAAGCTTAGGCAACCATGCATTCATTTAACAGGTATTTGCTGAGTACCTGATATGTGTCAGGCACTGTCCTAAGCGCTGGGATTCTAAGCACTAGCAGTGAGTAACACAGGTCAAAATCCCTCCACACCCATGTTCATTGCAGCACTATTCACAATAGCAAAGACATGGAATCAACCCAAATGCCCATCAATGATAGACTGGATAAAGAAAATGTGGTACATACGTGCCATGGAATGAAAAGGAATGAGCAGCCATGAAAAGGAATGAGATTAGGTCCTTTTGGAGACATGGATGGAGCTGGAAGCCATTATCCTCAGCAAGTAACGCAGGAACAGAAAACCAAATATCGCGTGTTCTCACTTATAGGTGGGAGGTGAACAATGAGAACACATGGACACAGGGAGGGGACAACACACATAGGCCCCTGTCACGGCGTAGGGTCAGGGGAGGGAAAGCATTAGGATAAATAGTTAATGCATGCTGGGCTTAATACCTAGGTGATGAGTTGATAGGTACGGCAAACCACCGTGGCACACATTTACCTATGTAACAAACCTGTACATCCTGTACATGTACCCTGGAACTTAAAATGAAAAAAAAAAAAAATCCCTGCCCTCATGGAGTTCCCTCCAGTGAAGTGTTTTAGTTTCCCAAGGCTGCCATAACAAATTACTACCAACACAAATTTATCCTCTCCTAGTTCTGGAGGCCAGAAGTTTGAAATCAAGGTGTCAGCAGAGCTGAGCTCCCTCTGGAGGCTATAGGGGCATATCCTTCCTCACCTCTCCCAGCTCCGGGTGACTCCTGGTATTTCTTGGCTTGGGGTAGGATGACCATCTCTGCCCCGGTCTTCACATGGCCTTCTTCTGTGTGTCCAAATCTCCCTCTCCTTTCTCCTAGAAAATTCCCATTCACTAGGACACCCTAAATCCAGGATGATTTCATCTCGACATCCTTAACTCATTACAGCGGCAAAGTCCCTATTTCTACATAAGGTCACATTCTGAGGTTCTGATGGTCAGGAATTTGGGGGAACACTCTTTAACGCACGACGTGAGGGAAGATGGACAGTGTGAAAATAAATGAGGAAAGAGAGAACATGTCACAGAGTAAACAGGGCTGTGAAGAAAAATAAAGCAGAAAAAGGAAATGGGGAGCGCTAGTTGGAGGCACGGGGTGCTAAATTTAAACAGGGGGCCCTGGAAGGCCTCAGTGAGGAGGGGTATCTGAGCCAAGACCCGAAGGGGCACACTCAGTTTTGGGGCTATCCGCCTTCATAGACTGTTGCACTATTGAGCGGAATGGCCGACAATTTGAGACAGAAGAGCCTTCCTCCTTTCCTTCCAATCCGGGATGTGTCCTCGTGCAGATCTCAAGCTTGACGTCTGTGCGGTGACACTTCTTTATGGTCCAGTGCGGCTCTAATGACAGCGATAATGATAATGGAATTGGGGACGGCCCCTCCTTCTCGTGTGAGGACCCCATTGTGCTGACTAATTGTGTAGAAGCAAGTAGGACAACTGTCTGTGGGGTGGAAGCAGTGGGGAGCGAAGAGGAATATGTTCTTTGGGCCTCGGGGAATTACTGGATTACTGTGGCATGGGCGGAATCCATGCATCTGGGATACTGCGAATGCTGGAAGGGATTTGGGGGGCTTTCCAACCCCGGAACAGGTCTCAGAGTCAACCTGTGTCCTGCGGATTCTCCACCTCCTTTTTCAGCTGTGAGAAGAGCTGTGAGTTCTACGTATTGCAAAGCAGAAGGCGAAGAGGGGATAGCAGTGTTAAGGGGCACTCTCCACCCTTGTGTCCCAGACAGTTGGCACTGGGAAAGTGGTCGCCATGCTCAGAAGCCAGGGTTTGTTTTTTGTTTTTTGTTTTTGTGTTTAGACAGAGTCTCACTCTGTTGTCAGGCTGGAGTGCAATGGCATGATCTCGGCTCATTGCAAACTCTGCCTCCCGGGTTCAAGTGATTGTCCTGCCTCAGCCTCCCAAGTAGCTGGGACTACAGGCGCACGCCACTATGCTTGCCTAATTTTTGTATTTTTAGTAGAGACGGGGTTTCACCATATTGGCCAGGATGGTCTCGATCTCTTCAGCTCTTGATCCCCCCACCTCTGCCTCCCAAAGTGCTGGGATGACAGGCGTGAGCCACCATGCCCAGCTGGGTTTGTTTCTTTAGTGGAGCTAGTGACTGATGTTCTCAGACCTCAGCCTCTGTAGTACTTACCTGCACCATCTCTTTAATGGATACTCTCTGACTTCCAACAAGCACCATTAAGAACATCCCTTTTAGTAAATATATGTTGTAATGGAATAGATTTTTTTTGAAATGACCTTATCTCAGACAGCATGCACTTTCATAAGAGTGTATTGATTGGCCTTTAAATATTCCTCAAATGTTTTCACTTGTCTCTGTGACCTAGTATTTGTCCTGTTCCCAGCATCTCCTCCATATCCAAACACAATGTTCAGATCTTCATTCGAAGCCTTCCTGCCAGTCTTTTGTTTTTTGCTTTTTAAACATTTGGATGCTTTTATTCTGCTATATGGAGGGTGCACTGTTTCTGATAGGTCAAATGTGGGATTTGATACTGCTTTCAGGAGGATCAGGTTTTAGTATCATTGCCACCTGTTTAGTGGTGGGGAAACTGAGGCCCACAGAGGCTAAGGAATGTGGCCCCCAGTTACACAGGGAGTATATGGGAGGGCAGCTTTGAACCCAGACCTTTCTGACTCAAGAGGTGTCATTTTCGCATTTTTATTCCCAGCTGTTTTTTTTTTAAATAGCTCCCCTAAATTATTTAGTTCATGATTTGCTTTTGGAAATAGAAAACACCAACTTTTAGTACACTCATCGCCCACAAAAGAACCACAAGGAGCAAAGGCCACAGACCGGTTTTGTGTGAGTGTTTCAGTCTGTAAATGTGTTTTTTGTGTGCTAAATAGCTCCAAGTTTCGAGACAAAGGCTGGTTTTCCACCACGCCAGTGAACAGGCCAACCTAGTGAACAAAAATGAATGAAATGACTTCTGCTGGTATCACTGAAACATAGACAAGAATTTAGTCACTTTAAAATTTCCTTCTTAACCCAATTCAGCTACCTTTTGTTGAATGCCAGCCATGGGCCAGGTCCTGTACTAGGCCCTGGGGAAAACAAAGATGAATGAGGGTCTGCTGTGGAGAAGCTCACAGGTGAGTGTGGGAATAATTTCAGTACACCGTGCGGAGTGCTCTAATAGCTGGTCCTCAAGGCATGAAAGGACTCCAGAGAACCCTTTAATATTTAGGAGGAAAGAGAGCTGTGATTAAGAATCCTCCAAGAAGCCTTGAATTGTTTCTGCCTCCTTGCATAGAAAAGGCATGTTGGGCATTGAGCTGGTGTGTGAGCAATGCCAAAGGGCATCTGGTCAACCTCATTGCCCAAATCCCTTTCTCATCACTACCATTTTGTCTTTGGCTTATGTCATCCAAGTTTTTGCCTATATTTTCTGTTCCATTTTCCCATATAATATAATAACAACTAATATTTATTGAGGCATAATTGTAAACTCTTTGAACGGATGTACATTTTTCTCCCAACTTCATCAGGTGAAAACTATTGTTTGCATTTCTGCAGGTGGAGAGCCTGAGACACAGAGAGGGCACATGGCTTGCTTGAGGTCACTGGCTTGCAAACTGCACAACCGCTATCCCCCTTCCTTCACTAAGTTCTAGCCAAGCTGGTCTATTTCATCAGTTCCTTGCAGAGACCATACTTTAAGTGCACTCAGATACTCTGCACATGCTGTTCCTTCTGCCTGAAATGCTCTTCCCACTACATTTTTTTTTCTTTTTTTTTTGAGACAGAGTCTTGCTCTGTCACCCAGGCTGGAGTGCAGTAGCATGATCTCGACTCACTGCAAGCTCTGCCTCCAGTTCAAGCAATTTTTGTGCCTCAGTTTCCAGAGTAGCTGGGATTACAGGCATGCACCACCTCACCCGGCTAATTTTTTGTACTTTTATTAGAGACAGGGTTTCACCAGGTTGGCCAGGATGGTCTTGAGCTCCTGGCCTCAAGTGATCTGGCCTCCCAAAGTGCTGGGATTACAGGCATGAGCCACTAGCACCAGGCCTCTTCCCACTGCTCTTGACCCAACTACATGGTTCTCACCCTTGAATGCTTAGCTGAAATGCCATCTTTCTTCACTAGCCTGTCTACAGTAGGTTCCTTTCTCTTATATCTTTGGTTTCTGCAGAAGACATACCTCAATTTGAAATTATTTTAAATGATTGTCTGTTTATTTGGTTTTTGTCTGTGTGCGTCTCTGGGCTATAAGCTCAATAAGAGAAGGAACTTAACTGGCTTATCCATTGAAATGTCCGCAGTGCCTAGTGGAGTTTTTGGCATCCAATGGGCTCTCAGTTCATATTTGTAGAATGAATGCCAGGTATGGTCCTAGGCCCTGAGGGTGCAAAGGTGAATAAAGTGGTCCTTTCCCTTTGGGGGATTTACAGTGTAACTGGAGAGACAGACAGGCAATCAGCAACTAATGCAGTATGCTGTGTAGACTAGGAGCATGTGTAAATGTCATGGGGACACAGAGGAGGGAGTGACTGCTTTGCCTGGAGTCTGAGCAAATATCATAGAAGAGGACACTGAAATAGCCCTTGAACAAGGAACGTGATTTCACCAAGTGTTGCAGGCCCAGAGGCATTCAGGGCAGTGAGGATAGCACACGCTTGGGAGGGCCTGGCCTGTTTGCCCTGTATGTGTTTATCAGATGCCTACTCTCCACGAGGCACTATGGAATAGATATCAGGGACAGGTATTTTTAGGAGCTTGCAGTCTAGATAGAGAGACAGACTCATCAACCAAACCTACCTGGGGATGAGTTTGAAGAGGAAGGCAGGGGCCTTCCACAGTGTCGGGGTCAGAGATGAGCATGGAAACATGTGTTGCAGGCTAGGGGTGCTGAAAGGCATGTAGATAGGAGAGTCTGGTGTGGAAGAAAGGGTATCATGAGAGATTTTTAAGCAGAGAGTAACATCATCAGCTCTTGCATAAGAGTAACCCAGATGTTGGTGCGGAGGTTGATGAGAAGAACAGGAAGTGGGAAGGGGGAGACCTCATTTGGCTGCTGCAGGAACCCAGGTGAGAGGTGGGGGGTAAGCATGGGTTGTAGAGGATGTTCAGAATTAATAGGCCATGATCAGTTGGGTACAAGAGTTACCCAAACTAGCCAAAATAGGCACAAACTTTTCTAATTTGATCCGCCATGTGGATTATTGCTCATTAAAGCAGACCAGGTAGTGGTTCCTAATGTATGTGACTAGAATTTCTCATCCCTCAGAGCATCCTTCAACAAAAAAGCTGGAAAATGGTACATCATTCATTCTTGTCTCGGAAAGTTACAAAGCACAGTGGCATCTTCAAGGCTCTGAGAAGTCCTGTAGCAGAGAGACTTGTTTAATTTTATTTAACTAGTGTTTCCCAGCTTCTTGGCAATAGAACCCTACTTTAGTATGAACACCCAAAACAACTCCAGGAACACAGTTCAGTTTGAAAACTGCTGAGAAATTGAGTAAAACTTGTATTTTCCTATATGGCCATGTCTTGGAAGAATCTACTTACTCTTATGCTGGCATTTATGACGTCGCTACCCTGGAAGCCTTTACAATTTTTGAGCAATTTGGTGTGGTAGTAAGAGATAGATGCCAGTGCCAGACACCATGCTAACTAACCTCTCTGCACCTCTGTTTCTCAACCTCTGACATGGAGGTGATAACAATAACACCTACTTCATGGGCTGGTTGTGAGGATTACTGTGTTAATTCCCAGAAGTCCCCAGAAACAATGCCTGGCTTATGGGCACTAGGAAGGTGCTATGGTTTCAAAATGTCACCTGAAAAGCATGTGTTGGGAATTTAATCCCCAGTGCAACTCTGTTGAAAGGTGGGACTAATGAGAGATGTTTAGGTCATGAGGGCTCTGCCTTTGTGAATGGATTAATGTCAAGCGTAGAAGGGCTTCAGGCTGCAAATTCCGGTCTCTTTCTCTTGTTCACATGTGCATGCTCTCGCCCTCTCTTGCTCGTCCACCTCCCGCCGTGGGATGATGCAGCAATAAGGCCCTCGCCAGATGCAGGCCCCTTGACCTTGGACTCTCCAGCCTCCAGAACTGTAAAAAATAAATTTCTTGTCTTTATAAATTACCCAGTCTGTGGTATTCTTTTATAGCAACACAAAACAGACTAAGACAGATGGGCTCAGTCACTATTAGCTATTCTGAGAGGCAGTATAGGTAGCTGATGAGACCACAGGCTTTGAGGCTACACTGCCTGACTTAGTAGGTCAGCTCCTCTGCTTACTATCTCTGTGACCTTAGGAAAGCAGTATGGAACCAGCTATGCCTCAGTTTTCCCATCTGTGAAGCAGGGACAATTATTGCAGCTACTTAGAGGTTTGTTGTGAATAATAAATGAATCAAATCATGTGAAAAGACATTGCCTGTCATGTTAGATGTTTTTGCTTAAAAAAATTTTTCTAAATTGTCTCTGTTATTAGCATAATTTTATCATGTAGATTGACTTTCAGCTTCAGTGATGAAGATCCAATTTTCCAATTTTTCCTGGTCTTATGTTTTGGCATTCCCCTCTTAAAGACTCTGGAGGCCTTTCATTTGAAGTTTAGTTTGTCACAGACTTCTTCTTCTCTTCTATTCAGTAGGCTTGGTTTCCTCATCTCGTGGACTGGCAATTGTCAAGAAAGTCCCCCGATTCTGGGGACCACCTGGCCCGTCCATTGGGCTCTGTGCCTTCTCTAAAAATGCAGACATCTGTTTCAAATCACTTAGCAAAAGACCTTGAGATGCTTTTATAGCGAAGCCCTCCCCCAGCATGGATGCAGTCTCCTGTTTCCTGGGAGAGAGAGAAGCTGGATTGTTTTCTTGTTAAAAGTTTTCTGATATTATATCAGTGTAGAATCTTTGGAACAGTTCACACTAACCCCCACATTCAAGCCACTTACCTGATACGTAGTTATCAGATTCCTTCAGGGACTGTCTGCTCTTGGTGAACAATTAGATTAGAGGATGCTGATGAAATTTGAGTGGCAGGAAGTAGAAGTTACATTTCTGAGTTCAGAGTTTCTATTTCAAGGTTGAGTAAGTGGTAAATTTTTACTGCAAGATTCTAGCCTGATAGAGTCGGCCTCTCAAGGCCCCCCAGCCCAGCCCATGGGTATTTTACCTGCTTGGAAACTTCGGCTCCTTTTCAGAGGTGGGCCTCCCTGCTCTTTATGTTGGCATGAAAACAATTAATAATTTAAGCCATGCCCATTAAAAAAAATAGAAATGCTGTATAAATACAACACTGTAATAATAAATTTAAAAGTCGATCCAGCTGAGCACTGTTCCCAGACTACCAACTGAGCAGAAACACAAATAAGTAAAGAAGAAAACTGCTATATAATGCAAATGGCTGCAATCTTGTTGTTTTCTGCTATCCTTTATTGCAAATATATAGTAGTAAAGTTACATTATGGATAAGTAGGTTTTGTGGGCTAACCTGGAAACCTAATCACTGTTTATAACATTGTTTCTATGGGAGAAAATGCATTTTATATTAGAAACAGATGGTCTGCAAGAAAATTTTTTTGGCAGTAGAATGGATTTCTAAGTCCAGGGCCGCCTGGAATTTTAACCTCTTGCTAGTTGTGTGGTTGTGTTGTATTCACAGCTAGTGATAGAAGAAAATTAGAGGCCTCTCAGAATCCCCACTTCTGTGTTCCCCCCCAAATCCTTGCTACCCTCTTCATCCTGCAGTCTCTGCCTTACCTTCTCTTTTCTCTGTTTCTGGGGTCCCCATCCCTGTGTCCTCGTCCTGGCCCAGCCCCACCGTCCGACCATGGTTGAGGTCCCAGGAAGCCAGGAGGAACTATGAATGTCCTTTATTAAGAGGTGGTTAGGATCTATAGGAAGGCATGCAGCAAGGGGGCCAAGTTTGTGGGCTCTGAAATAAGACTTCTGCCACTTGGTAGCTGTGTGGCCTTGATATGTTACTGTACTTCTCTGAGCTTCTGTCTCATCCGCATAGAGTGGGGTTGTTGTGAGAACTAACTGCAAACACTCCCAGCAGTGCCTGGCACAGAGTAGTGTTCCCTCCATGCCAGTGTGTGGTGGGGTAATTATTCAGGGATACTATGGGTTACACATATTTCTAAGAACCCAGGAAGCAAACCCATTGTATAGAAAGACTTTCTAAGTTTCAAACAGTGAACTTAGAAACAAGTGTCTGGGACCTTCCTGTTTATGACTCGGGGCCAGAGTAGGTTTGGAACTGTTTTTTTTTTTTTTTTTCTTTTTAATCTGTTGGGGGTGAGGGAGGGGGCGGTTACATACTTACATAGCTGAATGGCAATATCAAACTCTAGTATTATCTCGAATACATTAAGCTCTACAGCAGATTTTTATAGCAAACTAACGAGAACAGCTTTCTTAAATAGTTTCATTGACTGAATTGTTTCTACATACAGTGTTTTTCACATAAGGAAATCCTTTTTAAATTAACTTTTTGGTTTGGGGGATTTTTTTTTCTTCAGGCAATCTTTGCATTTGGGCGGATTCTGTTGTCTGATTTACAAATAGGCTTGTGTCTGCCTGCAGGCTTTATCATGAAAGTATTAGCTCTAACTGGAAATAAGGACTAGAAAAATAAAATACTGACTGGGAGTCTGAGGACTTTGGAATAGATCCTCAGTAGAGGGTGGAGCAAAAGTAACAATAAGTCAAGAAAGCAAACGTATCTCTACCAGTTTCTCTAGAATATGTCCATTCTTATCCAAATCCAATTTTCCTCCTATTCTTGGCCTGAAGAAATTGAAATGAAGCCATTAAGATATCAGCCTATCTGAGAGTGCATCACTGAAGAATCAGCCTCGCTAAGAGTCCTGTGTGACAATGAGATTTTAATTTAATTAGGGCACTGGCTCAAGTGTTTATACGCTTGACCATTGCTCTTGTTAACACGCAGGAATTAGAGTGATAGCTTTCAAAAGGAAATATTTCAGAGTAACTAGCTTTGTTTACTAAAATATGGGAGCTACAAGATCTGCTCTGTAAGAAATGTAAATGTATGAGTAATATGCTGTCATGAAGATTTTATGATCTGCAATATTTGAGAAGTAATAAGATACTGTTGTTGGCTGGCCATCTGGTTATACATACTTGGTGTCATGGTTTGCTTTTCATTTTTTCATTTCTTATTTTTACTCATGAGAGGCAAGGAATAGGAGTTCAGAGGTGGTGGGTTTTTTTTAATATATATATATAAACAAGGAATTTATGTTTAGTTGCTTAACATGGTTAGATTTTGGTTTTGCCTTATGCAGAATAAAAAATGAAAGGTTCATTATATATTTTCTTTTCTCTTTTTTTTTCAAAAAAATAAAATGAAAACCTCACCCCCTAATTTGGTCCCCAGATTCAAACTTTTAGCTTATTTTAAAAATAGTCTCTTTGGCATAAGTTGGAGTCAGACATGAATTAAAACTCTAGAAAGAAAAATCAGCAATGGAAAAGACCTATAGAGATTTCATATTTCATCCTTTCATTCAAAAATATTTATTGAAACCCTAGTATTTGCATATCATGCTGCCAGACACTGAGGGATTTGCTAAAGAAATATTAAAGACCTTCTCCCTTCTTTGAGGAGCTTAGAGCTTACTTGGGGAGAACTGAGATAGACTTATGAAACAGTTAAGTTGTAATTCAAGGCAGCATATGATTAAATACCAAAGTACGTACTTCCGACAAGAAATGCTATAGGAGTTCAGAAAAGGGAGTGATAACTCAGTGGCACTACTGTTTTCTGCCTACAAATTGGCAAATTGTGGCACTATTTGTATGAAATACTTTACACTTGTTTTTTTGGCAGCCTTAGGCTTTGACTCCCAGACAGCATTAAGAGCCAACAAAAATATTTGTACTCCAGTCTCTTCGGAATTGGCTTTTTTTTTTTTTTTTTTTTTTTTTACAGGCAGAGGAAGTGCCTTACACAAACCAGAGTGCCCATGAGAGGCAGGGAGTTTTTGACAGTCATGATCTATTTCAGATACAACCGAAAGAACCAGCTTCGTCATTCTGTTTTTCAATCCAGCAGTGCTTGTCTCTCCGTTGCAAACTCTCTCTGACATTGAGAGGCAGTTTAATTTGAATTTAATGTCCGTGACGGACGAGCTAGCCATCAAGGGTTAGATAAATGTATGGCTTTGGAGAGTTGCTGATGAAAATCCTCCTGGTTATAATGTTGGAGAAGAAACTGACACAGATGTAGTGGGAGGTGGAACACAGATGTGCTCGCTGGGAGCAGGGTTCCCCAAATGTCAGCAGCTGGTGACATGCTAAAGGTATTGTGCTTGGGGATGACGTTTAGTGAAACTCACTGACTTCCTGTTCTATTTTTGCCATATTCAGATTAACACAGAGCTCAAAGATGAAGCCATGAGGCCTAAATTCTTAAGAATTAAAAGAGAGAGAGAGAGTAGAGGAAGGAGGAGAAATAAAACCTTTAGGAAGCCAAATACACTATTTGGGCCCATCCATTCCTCATTCCACTCACATCCCCTCGGGGACTCCCCATAGCTGAATGTGGTCATCACTTGGTTGCTTTTCAATCTTATGATTCATGTGTTTTCAGTTTCTTTTAAAATTCAGCATCACTGGTTTACCACCCTTGCATTTTAATCTTCAGCCTTGAGGAGGTGTAGTACTAGAAAATATTTCGTTCTTTCCTTGACACTATTTAATGGGTTATCTATGGAGTCCAGCACCCTTTGGTGATAACATGGCTGTTGGTGTTTGTTCTTCTTGCCGGGTTGGTGCCCCATCTGGTGAGGCAAGGGTTCCCAAGAGTGACTGACACATCAAGCAAGCCAGTGATCTCACCACTCAGCTTCTGAGCATCTCTTTTTCAAAGTAGTTGGCCCTGGCCACAGCATAAGACTTATCTGGGTCATCCTCTGAGCTGGCTGACTTGGGAAAATGGCCCTGGAAAAATGTTTCACCTATATCTTTTGATATAATTTGGTATCTGTCTAAATAAACATTATGCAGCAGATGGTTATGGAATGTCTTATCAAATTCTTAGGCAGACTCTGCCCTTGAAATATTTCTATTTAATTATCATACTGCAAAGTACAAAATAGTAACTTTATTATTATTATTTTTTAAAACAAAATCAAGTTACACAATAGGTTGATATTCTGGGAATGAATAGCAAACCTAAAATTTATACAATATGTGAACTCTCTCTTCCTTGAGCTGTTCTTTGCTAGGTATTTCTAAAAGGGAGTTCCTTATTTCAGAATCCATGAGAGGATGTGTTTCGGATATATTTGGCGATGTCAACTTGAGAGATGGCTCAGGAGTCGAAGTTCAACACGTTGTCTACATTTGTTCTTTGCTTCTAGACATGATGGAAAAAAATGCTCTGCTGTTTTCTTGTTGCTTTTCATGGTTTTAGCATCATGTTCCTATTCTCTCTCAAATCAATAATCCACTGTACAAAGTCAGGCATTCTGTACTGAAGCCAAGTATAAAAAAGTTTTAACTAACGCATGTATGCGGTCACTGTTTTGTTGCCGCATTTTTTTAGGTGCACTTTCCAAGGAGATTGTGTACGTTCAGAGAACTTAGAAAACTGGCTGGATATTTCGTCTGGAGTGAAAAAGTGCCCTAAAATTCAGCTAATTCGAAGCAGTAAAGACAAGGTAAGAGGAAAGATTTTAATTTGTCCTCATTGTATTGTCTCATTTTGCACAGCGGATGCTGACTTCCTTCTGTGTGTAAAATATCTATTAGCAATCAAACGTGCTTAGTGATAGCACTCCATTCATTTAGCTCTCATTAATGAATATTGAATGCCTACCAGATGCCGTCCACTCTGCAAGGTGCTGGGGATATAGCAGTAACCAAGTTACATCATGGGCCTGCTCTCGTGGAGTTTGTTGTCTTGTGGAGCTGAAGATGACTCTCAGTGGTTGAACTGGAAGAAGAGTTGAACTTCTAATGTAGTAGAAATACATATTGCTTTTGAAAGTAGAGAAAAAAGAAGTTCAGATTATGGTCAATGAGATTCCTTAAATGTGGCTTAATTGCAGAATTTTGGTTAGTGTAATGGTCCCTTATCCTAATGTATTGAGTCTTCTCCAGTAACCGTCTTATGAACATAGCTTCCAACAGTCTTGGTAGAGATGGAGAGAAGACCAACGTGGACAGTGACTATCGCATATGAGGTCCTTTGGAAAGCCAGTGGGCCCTCACTATGGCAGCACCACTCTTGACAACACATCAGCCCTGTCATTGGATGAGAGAAGGGAGCAGGGGGCATATTTAAACATTTGCAGATGCACATGCCAACCATGCCCTACGGGAAAAGGGAATTCCTGCCTTGCAATCTCAGTAGTGCTATAAGGAGACATTTTCTCCCTAATGATGGCTCTTGTGTTATGCATAATTGCGCGGAGTCCTCTGTTATGAATAATTGTACAGCAGCCAGCTGACCTGTCTGTTGAGCTCACTGTGTTCTGTTTGAATGCCACATTAACAAGGAAATGGGCCACTTTCTCTTTTCCCTTACACTTTGCCATTTCAGAGAAATGGCAAGAACTTTACCTCTTACGATGATATAACATTTAATAAAGGAGAGCCAAAGTATTTAATGAGTGATAAATAATAAAAGAATCAAGCTTTTAAGTCGTAACTGATCAGAACTAACAGATTTAAAGCTATTTTGCTGTTGCCACTTTCTGTTGTCTTCCTGGAGAAAAAAACGAGAAAAAGAACTTTCATACGAACTTCTACAAGCCCTGAATCAGAGTGAATTGATTTGGTGGAAAAGATTCTTAGGCATCTAAACTTAGGTGTATCCAAATTCTAATTTCTCTCATCAGTTTGAAAAATAACCAAATTTGGCGCTAATAGAGAATAGTAGAAAGTAGAATACCATAATCCTTGAATATACCCAGGACTCTGATTAGTGGTTAAGATTCTGGAAGATTTTTTTTCTTATGTCATTTAAAAAAATGTAAGGATAATACTTCAGCTAAATGTAGTGGGAAGAAGTAGCTTGTTCATTAAATAAAAAGTGCTGTTTATACAACTTCCTTACCTACCTAGGGGCTCACGATTACAAATTAATCACTGTTTATATCTAGTCTAGAACATTTCAAAAACTGCTTACCACCTAAACAACCACTGGTGTTTTCTTCCTCGCCCTACGTCCCACTGTGGTTTACCCTAATCTTCCCAGAGACTTCCCACACAGCCACTGCCTCACTCTCTCCAGCTCACCAACCACTCTCAAAGTAAAGACGATAAGAAGTTTGTAATTTGATTAAAGCTATCCTTTCAAACCAACTTTGGACTAACTATTTTAATAGTGTTGATAAGCCATCTGATTCTATCTCTTGATCACATTATTTCAAAATATTTCCTATCCTATTGCCACCTTTAGCTTACCTGAAAATCTCAGGTCTTTGTTTAAATAAACCTGAGCCTGACCCATGGAGACGGCAGTCCAGGGTCATGTTCAGTTCCATCTATTAGCTCTATTCAAAGGCTATTTGCTACCTGCCTATCATATGCTTAGTAACATTCTAGTTACTTTGTAGGCAGAGAAAAACCTCCATATAATACAGAAGCTCTGTTCACAGAAGCTTTGTTTCTTTCCACAAAACAATTAAAAGATAGTACATCCTCATACTCACTATGGGATCAGCATTAAAAAGAAATAATTAGAGCAATTCCAGTTGTCCTGGAGGGATTTCTGTGAGGTTTTGTTGAGTAAAAACAGCTTGGTGCATAAAAGTGTTCCTAGCATGATCTTACATTGACCAAAAATGTCCCTGTACACATTTATGTATATATGTCTCTGTATGATTATTTGAGCATGGGCAAAAATATGGAAGAATTCATACAAGATTGTAAACATGGGCTCCCCTGGTAGAATGACTGATGTGGTGGAGAAGGAAAGCAGAGATATGTAATAAAAATAGAAAAGACACAGAAATAAAATTATTATTATTATTTATTATACTTTAAGTTCTAGGGTACATGTGCACAACGTGCAGTTTTGTTACATATGTATACATGTGCCATGTTGGTTTGCTGCACCCATCAGCTCATCATTTACATTAGGTATTTCTCCTAATGCTATCCCTCCCCCAGGCCCCCACCCCTCGGCAGGCCCCGGTGTGTGATGTTCCCCACCCTGTGTCCAAGTGATCTCATTGTTCAGTTCCCACCTATGCGTGAGAACATGAGGTGTTTGGTTTTCTGTCCCTGCAATAGTTTGCTGAGAATGATGGTTTCCAGCTTCATCCATGTCCCTGCAAAAGACATGAACTCATCCTTTTTTATGGCTGCGTAGTATTCCATGGTGTATATGTACCACATTTTCTTAATCCAGCCTATCATTGATGGACATTTGGGTTGGTTCCAAGTCTTTGCTATTGTGAATAGTGCCACAATAAACATATGTGTGCATGTGTCTTAATAGTAGCATGATTTATAATCCTTTAGGTATATACCCAGTAATGGGGTGGCTGGGTCAAATGATATTTCTAGTTCTAGATCCTTGAGGAATTGCCACACTGTCTTCCACAATGGCTGAACTAATTTACACTCCCACCAACAGTGTAAAAGTGTTCCTATTTCTCCACATCCTCTCCAGCATCTGTTGTTTCCTGACTTTTTAATGATTGCCATTGGCTTTTTAATGATTGCCATTCTAACTGGCATGAGATTATATCGCATTGTGGTTTTGATTTGCATTTCTCTGATGACCAGTGATGATGAGTACCTTTGCATATGTCCGTTGGCTGCATAAATGTCTTCTTTTGAGAGGTGTCTGTTCATATCTTTTGCCCACTTTTTGATGGGGTTGTTTGTTTTTGTCTTGTAAATTTGTTTGAGTTCTTTGTAGATTCTGGATATTAGCCCTTTGTCAGATGGGTAGATTGCAAAAATTTTCTCCCATTCTTTAGGTTGCCTGTTCACTCTGATGTTAGTTTCTTTCACCGTGCAGAAGCTCTTTAGTTTAATTAGATCTCATTTGTCTGTTTTGGCTTTTGTTGCCATTGCTTTTGGTGTTTTAGTCATGAAGTCTTTGCCCATGCCTATGTCCTGAGTGGTATTGCCTAGGTTTTATTCTAGGTTTTTATGGTTTTAGGCCTAACATTTAAGTCTTTAATCCATCTTGAATTAATTTTTTGTATAAGGTATAAGAAAGGGATCCAGTTTCAGCTTTCTACATTTTTTTTTTTTTTTT
>NW_012110919.1:5347159-5385147 GCF_000951035.1 Colobus angolensis palliatus
CCAGGCGTGGTGGCAGGCACCTGTAATCCCAGCTACTCGGGAGGCTGAGACAGGAGAATCGCTTGAATCTGGGAGGTGAAGGTTGCAGTGAACCAAGATCGTGCCACTGCACTCCAGCCTGGCTGACAAGAGCAAAACTCTGTCAAAAAAAAAAAAATGAGAGTTAACTAAAGCACACACTTCAGGAAAATATTTGCCACTAAAAAAATATTCATCATAAGATAATAACACTAAGAAAAATTAAAAAGAAAAACATCAGTACACCAAAAAGTAATTGGGCCAAAACGCAGATATTCTCACAAGAGGAGATTCAGAAAGTAGATAGAAATATGGAAATATGTTCAACCTCACTAGTTTTCAAATAAATACAAATTAAAGCGATAATAAGCTATGCTAACACCCAGTGTTGGTGATGCCAATTAGCACAACCTTTTTGGAAAGCAATTTGGCAGCATGTTTCAAAATTCATAAATATATTCATTCTGTTTGAAGCATTAATTTCAGCCTTAGAATCCTGAGGAAATAACTTGAAAGAAGAAAATCCCTAGGCATGAAGATGCTCTTGCAGTAGCATTTATAGAATTAGAAACCTAGAAATAACGAAACTGTTTAGCAATAAGGAATGATTCAGTATAATATGTCGATCGAATAAGAGTGTTGTACAGCAATTCTTTGGCCCTGTGGATATTGCCGGCTAATTGACACCCCAGCTGCCTCTGCATCCCATCTGCCCTTTAAGTCTTCACTCCCTCTTTATCCAGCTTGATTCAAGAAAGAGCCATCAGCCTGGTAAGGAGTCCCATGCTGGGTTTTTTAGGACAAAGCTTCAGCTTTTTAACCGTACTCACCTGGACCCCAAGTTACGCAAAAATACCTTCACCTCACTGGCTCCTCTCTCCTTCCACTGCACCTGAAAAAACATGCTGTCTCTTCTTTCAGGTCCACTCCAACCTGGTTTCTGCCCCACTGTTCCCCTGAACCGGTTCTTGCTAAGGTCACTGGTGAACTCCATGCAGCCATTCCAGCGGACACTATAAGGTCATCTTACTTGGCTGATAGCGTTCTTGAAACTGTCTTTTCTATTGCTTTCCATGGCACGCCCACTCCGTGCTCTCCTTCTTCTCTGTGGCCAGGCCTCAATTCTCTTGCTGGGCCTTGCTGGTGCCTTCTCTCCCTGTCTCTAAATATTGGAGCCATTTAGGGCCAGTTTTGGTTCTTCCTCTCTTCTTACTCTACATTTTGTCTGTAGACAATCTTATCCACTTCCATGGCTTTATCAATCATCTGTATGTTCATGTCTCCTTTATCCCCACCCCAGATTGCTCCTCTGAGCTCCAGGCCCATACCCAACTTGACATATCTGCCTAAGTATCACACAAGTATCTTGAACTACATACACCCCAAATTGAAGTCTTTAATCTTCCACCCATCTGCCTCTCCCTCAGTATGCCCCATCTCCATGTATGGTACCTATGGTACCTCCATCCATCCATTTGCTCGCCAGCATCCTCCATATCCACATCCCCCACTTCCAGTCCTGCCCCATGCTACTTCTAAGGGGTACCTTGACTGCCTGGTTCTTTCCCTTTCTATTGTACCATCTTAGCTCAGTCATCTCTTGATGATTCCTTGATACCACGTGACGCTCCAATTTTATTCTGGTGGAGTGTTCTATACTTCTACTAGTCTATAAGCTTTTTGAGGGCAAGAACTATAGCTGTTTGGTTCGCTGGTATAATCAGTACCATTGTGCAGCACTTGGCATATGTTGCAAGTTTGATAAATATTTGTGGAATAAATAAATGGAATAATTATAGTTATATAAAACTACATATGTGAGAACTAGAAGGAAATGTGGAAACTTTAAAAGAGTCGTTGAAAGTGTGATTTTTAAAAATTCTGATACTCTTGTTATAATGTTTGAGCAGTGAATTCAATTTAAGACATACATGTATACAAGATAATATGTGATAGTGTGCTAAGATGTGTGGTGCAGATATAAATGCTGGGTTGAAGATTCAGCATGAATGAGAGTTCAAGCATTTGTTGAAGATGAGTTAGTGGGAATGGTTTGGGATCTTTCACTGTGCTCAGAATTCCCTAAAGACAATTGAACTTCAGTCCAGGTGAAGTGGACTGAAAGAACTTGCCTTCTTCCAGCATGATAATATGGCCAGAACTTTTTGAAAATGGAAAGATAGGGGTGACCTCCAGGGACTAGACAAGACTTAGCAAGCTTATCAGAGAACCAGGGAAACAGCAGAGTCTTAGGTGGCAGTGCAGCAAGTCTGGGAGGAAGTGAGATGTATAACAGAAGACAGACAGCTGCCAGGTTGTCTAGACTATGGCTCTTCATAGGAGGTGATAAAGTTACCACTTTCTGCACTCCCAGGTTCCTTTTACTTGGCCCACATTCCCACCAGATCCCATCATGCACCTGATGCAAAAGGAGTCCACTGTTGCCGTGTTAATTCCTGTAATTTTCATTTTGAACAGGACACCGGGCTGCCTTGTTCCTTTGGACCATTTCCTTGGGAAAAAGCTACTTTGGGAACATTTCAGGATTGTCTTTTTGTGTCCCTACTATACACATACACGCATGTACAGGCACACAGACGTATCCCTGTACACATACAAACATATACACACAAAAAACACTCCTTCCACCCAAATTTAATCATATGTTTGACCACAAGCAAAACCTTAACTAATTCTAAAGCACATTTCACAGGCCACCTTCTTTAATCATTATCTAACAATATTAGCAATAAGAAATAGTTGACAAATGTATCTTCACACCTAGGAGATCATCAAGGCATGCTGTCTTAAATGAACCCCAGATCAAAGAGAAACGGATGAAAAAAAGTCATGTGTTTGGATGGGAATACTTAATATCATAAAGATATAAATTTTTCTAACATTAAGGCATATATTTAATACAATTTCATTTAGACTTAGTCTCTTCAACCCCTTTGGATAAAATGAACTTAAAGTTCATATGGATGAATAATGTCCAGGAAACGCTAAGAAAATTATGAAAATAGAGATAAAGAAGGAGAGATTTGCCTTATCAGATGCTAAATATATTTAAAATTACAGGAGCAAAAATTTAATGACATTGGAATAGAAGTAGATCAATAGATTACTGAAAGAGAGCGGAGTTCAGAAATAGATTCCAGATAAATGGAAATTTAACATAGGACAGAATGGCATTTCAATTCAGTGGGAAAAGGAGGTTTGTTTTTTGTTTAATAAATGGCTGTGACATAATTGATTAACCATCTGGATAAAGTTGGACCCTTATCTCACACTGTATATAAAAATAAATTCCAGATGGATTAAAGACATAAGCTTAAAAAATAAAGCAATAAAGACATTGGAACAATTTTATATTTGTCCGTAAGCTAGAGTTTGGGAAGCACTTTATAGCTGAGACAAGAAACCCTGTATTTGATTACTTAAAAGCACATTGTGTAAGGATAAAAGATGCCACAAGCAAAAGTTACAAGACAAACAATAGGTTAGGAGAAAAATATGTGTCAGAAATATGACAGATAAAGATTAATATCTACACCATGCAGAGAGCTCTTGAAAATTGATAAGAAAAATACATACACAAAGCAGAAAAATGGTCAAAGAATAAGAATATGCAGTGTACAAAAGAGCAAACCCAATAGCCAACAAACCATCTATTCTTTTATATTTTTATTTATTTGTTTATTTATTTTTGGAAGTAGTGTCTTGCTCTGTCACCCAGAAACATCTATTCTTTACATCAGCTCTTCTGAGAAATTCTCCTTCCTGTGGCAGGTCAAAAGGTGAGATCATATAAGGCTCTGTGATGGAAATGAGGCAAAAATCATCATTTTTTCCCTGTATCTTCCCTGCACAGACTACAGTGACTGTGGTGGGAAGCTTCTCTCCAAGACACTCAAAGTGCATGGTGAGGAACGTGGACTCTAACAGGGAGCTCTGCCAGAATAAAAGTCAGCCCAACCAGACCTGCACCTGTAGCATCCCAACCAGAGCAACCTACAAAGGTATGTGGACTTTTCTGGGTTATTTTTGTTATAAAGTCAAAAAAACAAGGGAACCTCCTGAGTTTAGTTTGCCCAAGGAATCTGAATAGTTCCCCCTCTGTAGACTCACTCCCCGCCACCCCCTGGTTCCCACTTTTCCTCTGGGATTTACCTCATTCCCTCATTCCTTGACTGCAAGGATTTACCTCATTCCTTGACTGCAAGACCCCACTGTCAGATATGCCTGGGCAATGATAAGAGGAGGGCAAGTTGGATAGGAGAGTGCAGAAAAGCCAGATAGCATTGGGCTGACTGTACCCAAATAGTTTAGATAATTCAGAGATCTGAAAAGCAAGAAATGCCCTGGGTGAGATGAGAAATTTTAACAATCAGTATTCTATCAGTTTGAGTTCATTGCATTCATACATCCATCCAGGGAGTATTTATTGTACATCTACTATATGTGAGGCACTATGCTAGGTGCTAGGGATACAGTGACTCCCCCTTGCCCCTAAAAAGAAGACTGTGCACAGGGATAGAGAGAAGTAAATAGCTCGTTACAATGCAGTGTGTAAATGCAGGGAACATAGAGTACCATGAGAAGCACACGAAAAATGTACCTTACCAGACATGGCGGAGGGGGAAGGGGAAGGAAAGCTTCCTGGAGGAAGTGATGTCCAGACAAGGCGAGGGTAGAGTTGAGCCAGCCAAAGAGGAGGGGGATGGGTATTTCAGACAGAGACCAACCTGCATGATGTCCAGGAGAGAAAAAGCTTTATTTGAAGAACCAAAAGAGCTTCTCTATGGCCAAGGCAAATGGGGTAGGGGAAGGTGGAAAGGGGAAAGGAAGAGAAGATAGATACCAAAGGAGGTATCTTGGGGACCATGAAAGGCCTTGTGAACTGTGAATCCTGGGAGCTGTGATGAGATGCTGAAAGGTTTAAGCTGGAGACTGGCAGCACAGTCAGATTTATATTACAGAAAGGTTCAATTGTGCATTGTCTGTCTTTTCTACTGGAATGTAAGCCCCATGGAGGTAGGGACTTTGGGAAGACGTCTTCACTGCTGTGCTTTGAACAGTGTCTGGCACAACGTAGCCATTCACAATCAATAAATGTTTCTTGAATGAATGAATGAATGAATGAATGAATGAATAGCTTGAAGGTGGAGAATGGGCCAAAGAAGGGAAAGACTGAAAGACGGAGTTCCAAAAGATCAGATAGGAAAGCTATTGGAGGGGTCCAGGTGAGAGGGAAAGTGAGAGCTGGAGGAGAAGCCAAGGGGGATGGAGAAAAGTGGATTCAATAGATGGTTAGGAGGTACAGTGGGCAGACTGAGGACTCCTGAGTCTCTTTGGATGAGAAAGACTGGAAGTAGAGTTGAGTTCATGGAGAAGGTCTCCAGGACCGAGTGATGATCATTAATGGAGCTGAGTGGGTTTTGTGGTGAGAGCTGGAGTTACCCAATATCTTAGTCCATTCTGGCTGCTATAACAAAATACCTTAGACTGGATAATTTATAAACAATAGAAATGTATTGCTTACAGCTCTGGTGGCTGGGGAGTCCAAGGTCAAGGCTCCAGCAGATTCAGTGTCTGGTAAGGGCTTGGCCTCTGACTTCACAGATGGTGCCTTGTTGCTGTATTTTTACATGCAGAAGGGGCAAGGGAGCTCTCTCAAGCCTCTTTTATAAGAACACTAATCACATTCATGAGGGTGCAGTCCTCATGATTTAATCACTTCACAAAGGCCCCATGGCTTAATACTACCACATTGGGTATTAGATTCCAACTTATGGATTTAGGGGAGACATAAATATTCAGACCATAGAACCCAATTGATCCTAAATCCTTCAAAAGGCAATTTAATGCACCAGGCCAGAGATGTGAGCTTAAAAATGCTCTCAGCCACTGGGTGGTGGCTGTTTGGGACTGATTGCTTGGAAAATCACCTCAATTTTCCACTTTACTTTGTCCATACTGTGCAGCCTTTGTGATGCATTTCTGGTTAATTTTGTTCATTAAAACGCAGACCTTGCTCACCTATAAAATATGCCTCTGAAGTATTTGAGATCACCTTGTAAAGCTAGTTGGTCACTTTTAGATCCTCCATCAGTTGCACCCAACCCTTCACCTGCTGTTTTCTGAATATCTTATATATTCCGAACAGGCAAACAAATTCGCTTCCCAGCCTCTTGTACTCAGCCAGCCAGTGACCATTGCCATGCCAAGCCTTTATCCATGGCCTTCTTTGAACCTAGAATGGCCTCCCCTCTTTCACAAAATCCTGTCTCCCTTTCTGCTTTGAAACATTGGAGAAAGTCACCTCTTCCCGTATGCCCTTGCCAGATTCTGCTCTGACTTTCTCAGCCATTCTAACACCACTTTCGTCCTCCATGCACACCTCTGTCTTGGTACCCAGGTTACCAGAGGGAACTGAAACCACTCATATGGTTGTTTCCTTGACTGTGCTGTCATCACCTAAATTATTTTACCTCTTCCAGAATAACTGTAAATGCTTTCCTAGAAGAAATCATGAATATTCATTTCCTTGTGATATTTCCAAATAGAGTTTTGTGCCTATTTGGTGCTTGAAAAAATGTATGGCTTTTGCAGTCTTCATCACTGGACACTTACAGATTCCACTGGAGTGTATTTTCACTGGGAGTCCCTCCGAGTTGACTGTCCCTGTGTTCATTCTATTCACATGTATCAAGTGTCTGTTTAGAGGCTTTTGCAGAGAGGTCATGCCAGCCCTCCAAGCCTCTTTGTCTTGAGAACAGAAGATGATCATTTCACACACACCCTCTGTATGTGAACCGAATTTTATATGGAATTCTGACTTTCAGAGGGAGTGTTATTGCTGTGCAGAAGGACCTTAAAGTAAGGGTTTTTAGACTTTGGGAACCACACACTAATAACATTTCAATAAGAAAATTAGGGATGCCAACGGAGTCAAGCCAGATTCTTATTTTGTCAAAACTTGGATTTAAAAAGCACCCTCTCGGCCTGGTGTGGTGGCACACACCTGTAATCCCAGCATTTTGGGAGGCTAAGGCGGGCAGATCACTTGAGGTCAGGAGTTCAAGACCAGCCTAGCCAACATGGTGAAACCCTGTCTCTACTAAAATAAATAAATAAACAAACAAATAAATAGCACCACCTCCTATTCCTATTAATTCATCAAAGGAAAAATATATTAACACCTTGTGATTAGCACTGGTTCCTGGACAGAAGGTGATTTGAAAGGTGCTACTCTGTATTGTGGCCCCAAACCTGGGCTCTATACAATCGTTCCGTGGGGAGCGATGCAACCACAGGTTCCTGGGTCCACCCCAGGCTTGCTAAATCAGAATATTTAGGGGCATGGCCCTGGGATCTATATTTTTATAAATTTCTCAGGTGATTCTGATAGACAACTGGGTTTGAGAATCACTACCTTGGATAGAGTATATATGTTTAAATATTATATTTCTCTAATGTTGATTTAGTAGTTTTGAAATCCTTGTTATTTTGTTCTTTTGGGGTTTTCTAACCAATGAGTAGGCTTTCAAAGGCAAATAAGAAAACCTTTATCACAGATTTGGTGACAGTTGACCCCCAAGAAGATCGTGGAAC
Organism: Colobus angolensis palliatus; assembly: GCF_000951035.1. Lineage (NCBI taxonomy): Eukaryota > Metazoa > Chordata > Mammalia > Primates > Cercopithecidae > Colobus > Colobus angolensis. The sequence continues at coordinate 5,354,795 of NW_012110919.1, forward strand.
CCTGCCCATGGAAACTACACTTTAGAGTATGTTAGGTAAACATTTGCAGCGTGGATTTTTCTGAAGGTGCAGGATTTCTAATGCTCCGGTTTTCATGTTCTAGGCACTTCTTGCTCGGTGATTTGTTTTATTCTTATGCCTTAGCCAATTAAAAGCTGAGATAGTGATCCCTAGGAGAGTACGAGATGTAAATGAGCTGTAAAATGGCTTCTTCCTAGTGATTATCCATGGGAGGCTTGGAACTCGAGGTGGGTTCAGTCTGTTTGGAGGCTTGAGCTGTGCACTTCGGCTGCCTGATGTGAATGGCCCATGGGGAAAGAACCACATACTGATTGAAATGTTAGCAAACAGCTGGCAAGCTCCCGCCCACTATGCAGAGGAGGCAAAAATATTTTATGTTTTTTTGCATTTACAGCTATGCTTGACTATAGCAGGACTCCACTGTAAATGACTTTTCCCCCCTTCCCTCCAGATGTTTCAGTTGTCAACGTGATGTTCTCCTTCGGTTCTTGGAATTTATCAGACAGATTCAACTTTACCAACTGCTCATCATTAAAAGAGTAAGATTTTATTTGAAATTTGAATATTCTCTCATTGGTCTTAATTTACTTATTTGTTTGACTCCTCGATTTCCTAAAGAACTCTTGTGAGACAGAACTTTCCAAAATGCCTTTTGGAGCATGATTTAATGGGAGACAGGAGAGCCACTGAGCTAATAAACTCAGCTCACACATTCTAGCCCTGACTAGTAAACTGGCGCCATGAGGGAGAGAGATCCACTGTGCTTAAGTATTCATAACCACAGGGAAATATGTCTTCCTAGGACCGAGAGGCAGCCTTGAAGTAAGTAAAGAAGAGACAAGCCAGGCATGGTGGCTCATGTCTGGAATCCCAGCACTTTAGGAGGCCGAGGTGGGCAGATCACTTGAGCCCAGGTGTTTGAGACCAGCCTGGGCAACATGGTGAGACGCCATCGCTACACAAAAACACAAAAGTTAGCCAAGCATGGTGGTACATGCCTGTAGTCCCAGCTACTTGGGAGGCTGTGGTGGGAGAATCACCTGAGCCTAGGAGGCGGACGTTGCAGTGAGCCAGGATGGTGCCCTGCATTCCAGTCTGAGTGACAGAGTGAGATTGTCTCAGCAAAAAGAAGAAGGATCGCTGCTAGGTTCTCTCCTGATTGGAATGGCTTCGGGAATTTGGGTGGAACGAGAAGCCTTGAGCGTATGGGTAAGAAGTCATACTTGAGAAGGACAAGGTGAAGTCCCTTTCACCAAAAGAACATGTTCCTGATGCCCCCCTTTTTACCATCTTTGGCCCCTTTGAGCTACATAGGCCCCTGAGTTAGTGCTGAACTTCGCTCCTTGCTTCTAAAGCAGCGAGAGGACAGAGGAGATATGTTTCTCAGATGCCTGACTTTCCAATTGGAAGTTAGGATGGAGGCCTGCAGGGCACCTTGGGAGGCTGCGTGAGTAGCAGTGCTGTAGATCACTCCACGGTTTGATTGACCAGCTATGTGAGCACCAAATGGGAGTTTCTTTTGCCCTGGCCTGGGAACCATGGTTTCTATGGGGAAAATGAATTTGAACTTGAAGCTGAGCTGGGAGGCTACTCTTGAATGATTAGAACAGGAGTCCCTGGGCCTCATCTCTTCCACTGAGGCACTTTGAAAAAGATGACACAAGGCCCAGTTCAATGATTGCTAAGAAAGAGAATGAATTTAAGGAGAAAAAAACACAAAAATTGCTACAGCAAGCCTCAGAAGTTCATGAAAATAGGAAAAAAGGGGGAGAATTAAATAGAATTATATAGCTCAAAGACAGTTGAAAGATAACGTAGCCCCCCTGACGCCCAGTTTAAGGCCAGATGAAAGGAACCGACTCGCCCCAGGTCCCACAACTTGGTAATTAAGAACCAGACCTCAGACCTAGGTCCCCTGGGGAGGATGAGCCCCCTTTCCGTAGGTAACTGCTTCCTGTTAGGAACGCACTTAGTATAGTATAGTAATCACACCCCGGGGGTAGAAGAAGCATGCAAATCACAAACCCGCTTCTAGCTCACTTAAGTGGCCCGATCCACGCAAAAGCCAGCGTGTCTTCTCCTTCCATGGAAACTGCAGTTTCTGTAGGTCAGAATCTCAGAATGTTTCCTCATTTCTTGGAGAAGGTATAAAACAAACTGGGTCCCCACGCCCTGCGCTAGCACCCCTTGCAAGAGCTAAGGCTTCCTCTGGCCTCCCTTGGCCCTGTTTCCAGATCACCCGATTTCCCTTTTTAACAATCCTTCTCATAAGTGCTTTTCAAGTCCTCCGCAGTTTACCCAATCATGATAGGTGATTTGATTAGTAGACACACAATTCTTCCTTAATTTGATTATAAAGCAAACACAGGCACCTCATTGCCTCTGCTTGCCAGCTAACACTTTCTCTCTCACATCTTCCAGGCAGTTGGCAGTGTGACTGCTGGAGTGAGTGAGGGCTTCCCGATTTTGGAAGGCAGGATGGGTAGAGGCAGGGAGAGAGAGAGATCTGTCTCCAGAGGGACTTACTTGAGGGTAGACAAATAGCAGAACTGGATTCAGAAACATTCAGAAACAAATTCACTGTGTTCCTGTTATCTACAGACCAGCAGGTGAACCAGCTTCAGGTTTCCATGGCAACACCCCTGCAGGTGCCATTCCGGCCCATCAACCTGAGGGCTTCCAAGAGCAGGGCACAAAGCCTCACAGGAATGTCTGTCCAGGGATTTTTTTTTTTTTTTTGTCTTCTTTTAAATGCTTGCATGCCACATCATAGAGGAAAATTCTAGGATGTGAACATTGTCCTAAAATGCAGGAATTAAGTCAGTTTTCTGTGTTGCTAGATGCCCAGCATGCACAGAAACTGGCTGTGCGTGGTGTAAAAGTGCAAGAAGGTGTATCCACCCCTTCACAGCTTGCAACCCTTCTGATTACGAGAGAAACCAGGTAAAGTGACTTTTTTTTGGTATTGTAAGGCTTAACCGCTGGGCACGGTGGCTCATGCCTGTAATCCCAGCACTTTGGGAGGCCGAGGCAGGTGGATCACCTGAGGTCAGGAGTTCGAGACCAGCCTGACCAACATGGCGAAACCCTGTCTCTATACAAAGTTAGTGGGGCGTGATGGGGCATGCCCGTAATCTCAGCTGCTGGGGAGGCTGAGGCAGGAGAATCGCTTGAACCTGGGAGGCGGAGGTTGCAGTGGAGCTGAGATCGCGCCACCGCACTCCAGCCTGGGCGACGGAGTGAGACTCTGTCTTAAAAACAAAACAAAACAAAACAAAAAACAGGTTTAACCAAAAATAAATGTTTGTGACTGCCTAGTCCTACCTTCTCTTTTATGTTTGTTGCACACTTTGAATTTACCACCCATCTGAATGTTGAAGGGGTGTTCTCCATTCCAGGAACAGTGTCCAGTGGCTGTTGAGAAGACATCAGGAGGAGGAAGACCCAAGGAGAACAAGGCGAACAGAACGAACCAGGCTTTACAGGTCAGACCCTATTTTTGTGCGGTTAAGGGGAAAACCTCTCTTTGAATGACCATGACAACAACTCATACTACTCTGGGTTCCCTAAAAAAATTCTCTATTTTACTTTCTACCAAAATTCCCTTTTGTATCTTTGGTTTTTTAACCAAGTTTCACTTAATTAGCTCAATACATCAAAGGCTGGACAGTCACATAAAATAAATTAAAACTCTGTAATTATGAAAAATGATGTTGCTCTGGTCGAAATAAGATTGTACAGGTGACTTTGCGGCTCACTAGGGAAGAGCTAGAAGGAAGTTTTAGCGTTCCATCTGAGGGATTTCAACTTGCACCTTATATAATTGCATTTCTGGGGGTTATGTATGTGGATGGGGGTCTGTGCAAACTAACCTCGAGACCTTTGTTTTTTTCAGCTTCATAGGGGCGTCTAACCAGTAGTGAATGCTGCTAAACCAGAGTTGTTATAGAATGTGTATTTCTCTTGCCTTCTCAAAAGCTGTTATTGATCCATGAACTTTCCTTGGAAATTCTCCTTATTTTCTTCATAGTAAATTACTGAACCCCCATGTCAGTCATGTTTGAAAAGAGGGGACGTGACAATGTAAACATTTCTAGGTGGAACACATGTGGCTGTGCTTACAACTTCACTCAGTCAACAAAAGTTCGTTGAGCATCTATATGTGGTAAAACACAAAAAGAGGATAAGTCCTGCCCTCGCTAACCTTGGAGTCTAGCAGAATAGACAAATTAAAAATGACAGCTCTGGGGAGAAAAAGGCTCCATTTTTCGTTTCTCTAATCTGTGGTTTTGACTTCTCCATTTGCTGCTACCTAAGGTCAAGTGCAAAGGTAAATAAGTAGCACATTTTGAATCATTACTGAAAAGTTGATAGTAACTTCAGGTGAATTAAGTAACAGGCAGAGTGAATGTGAATCAAATGGACATGAAGTTAATTAAAGGCATTAGAAAAGCTTGATGCCCAGGTGTCTCCAGACTTTAGCAGTCTTTGAGGTCTTGTTAAATAATGGGCTCCTTTTCTCATCCCATTGGTTTGGAAAACTAAGACACAGTGCCAAGGACTTGGATCAGGGAGACAGTGGCTTTGTGGCTTTTTCCTTTCAATTAAACTTGGTTGTTGTTCCAGGGTTTGTTTGTTTTTTAGTTTTGATAAAGTACACAAACAAAATTTACCATTTTTATTGCTTTTAAGTGTACAGTTAGTCGTGGTAAGTACATTCACATCGTTGCACAACCCATCTCCAGAACTCTTTTCATCTTGCAAAACTGACACTCTATGCTCGTTAAATAATAACTCTTCATCTCTCTTTCCCCCCAGCCCATGGAAACCGCCATTCTAATTTTTTGTCTCTATGAATTTGACTACTCTAGGTACCTCATATAAGTGAATTTGTCTTTTTGTGCTGGCCTCTTTCACTTAGCATGATGTCCTCAAGGTTCATCCATGTGGTAGCATGGGTCAGAATTTCCTTCTTTTCTAAGGTTGAATAATATTCTAGTGATGTATATACCATATTTTGTTTATCCATTCATCCATGGATTAGCACTTGGGTCACTTCCACATTTTAGCTATGATGAATAATGCTACTAGGAATATGAGTGTGCTGCTATTTCTCTGAGACCCTGCTCTCAGTTCTTTTGGGTATATGTCCAGAAGTGGAATTACTGGATTGTATTATAATTCTCTTTTTGGTTTTTTAAAGAACCCCTGTACTGTTTTCCATGGCAACAATACCGTTTTGCATTCCCACCAACGGTGCACAAGGGTTCCCGTTTTGCTACATCCTCACCAACACTTGTTATTTTCGGATTTGTTTGATGGTAGCCATCCTAATGTGTGTCAGGTGGTATCTCATTGTGATTTTGATTTGCATTTCCTTGATGATTAATGATATTGAGCATCTTTGTATATGCTTGCTGGCCATTTGTGTATCTTCCCTGGAGAAACGTCTAATTAAGTCCTTTGCCCATTTTTAAAATTGGGTTATTTTTGTTGTTGTTGAGTTGTAGGAGTTCTTTATGTATTCTGGATATCAGCCCCTTATCACATATATCATTTGCAAATATTTTCTACCATTCCATAGGTTTCCTTTTCATTCTGTTCACTGTGTTCTATAATACATGGATTTTTAAATTTTGATGAAGTCCAGTTCATTTATTTTTTCTTTTATTGCCCATGCTTTTGGTGTCAGATCCAATAAATCATTGCCAAATTCAGTGTCATGAAACTTTCTTTCTGTATTTATTTATAAAGGTCTGTAGCACTTATATTTTGGTCCCGGATTTATTCTGAGTTCATTTTTATATATGGCATAAGGAATGGATCTAACTTCATTCTTTTGCGTGTGGCTGTCCAGTTTTCCCAACATCATTTGTTGAAAAACATGTCCTTTCCCCATTGAATGGTCTTGGCACCCTTGTTGAAAATCATTTCACCATATTTGTGAGAGTGTATTTCTGGGTGTTCTTTTCTATTCTGTTGGTCTGTGTCTGTCTTTGTGGCAGTACTGCACTGTTTGATTACTGTAGCTTTGTAAAGTAAATTTTGAAATCAGGAAATGTGAATCCTTCAACTTTGTTTTTCTTTTTCAAGATTGTTTTAGAAAATAATAAACTTTTAATTTTGAGATAATTGTAGATTCACATGCACTTGTGAGACAATAATAGTTAACATCTTTTACCCAGTTCCCTTCAATAGTGCTGTCTTGCAAAACTATAGCACAACATCACAGTCAGGATATCGACGTTGACAGCAGTCAAGACACAGAACAGCTCTATCGTCACAAGGCTCCCCAGGTTTCCCTTTCACAGTCACATCCATTCCCTCCTCCCTCCCATTCTCCATCTCTGATGCTTGGCAACCACTGATCTCGGCTCCATTTCTATAATTTTATCATTTCAATAATTTTATATAAACGGAATCATCCAGATGTACCCTTTGGGGGACTGGCTCTTTTAACTCAACATAATTCTCTGTAAATTCATCCAAGTTCTTTTATGTATCAATAATTCATTCCTTTTTATCGCTGAGTCGTGGTCCAGGCAGCGGCTTTTTAAACTTCTTTAATTTTAAAGACAAATATCATAAAGTCACTACATCCTGGTTTCCTGCAGTGCATCTCTCTGCACCCTTTGAACTGTGTGGTTAAAAGGATTGGGGTCACCACAAGAGAAGGAGAAGGCTGAAAATAAACAAAAGCCCAGATCTGTTTTCATTGCTTCTCTGTGGATTACCCCTCTAAGTATGGAGAGAGACATTTTGTTGATCCTGACATGTTTTCTTTAAATGTGTGACTCAGAACAGAATCTCTCTTTTGTTTGATAGGGAATGGAGTGTTATTTGTCACAGGAGGGATTTCTCGTGCTCTGTGAAACACTGCTGTCTTTCATTATCAGGTGGAATGTGTAACATTCTGGTTTCCACTTTGGGTCTTCATGTTGGCCTTGAACAAAGCACCCAATGTCTTTGTGATTCTTTCTCTACCAAAGAAGTCACTCACAGCTTTGCTTCAACGCATCTGCCCACACCACATATGTACCGAGTACTTCCGGTGTGCTAGGCACTAGGAATGGAGCAGGTACTGTCCTAGGCTTCTAGGATCCTGAACTTGGGTTGATTCTTTCCAGAGGCTTTTATTGCATGCCTATTAGATGCAATTGTACTGATCTCCACAGATTCCATGAGGAGGATTCAGATGAATCAGGCGCATCTCTGGCCATCAGTCTCAAGAATCTTATCCATGAGTACATGAGTAACGATACAAGATTTTAAAAATGTTAACATAGAGAAAGTACCAGAAAGTATACAGAGAGCCTCTCTGTGCCTGGGGCTTTGTCTTAGTCCTTCCTGTTTGCTTAAACCCAGTGCCTTGAAGTTGAAAACACTTAATCAGTGTGGTTGGTTAAGTCTTTGATGGATGGATGGATTGATTGATGCAGATGGCATTTCAGCCCACCTTTGCGGACAAGAAGCATCCAGACACATGAATGTGGGTATTCGAAGCAGAGGAACCGGCATAAGCACAGTGTGGGGGTAGGAGCCAGAAGATTCCAGGACACACACTAGAGGAAACCCTAAGTAGGCACAGAGGATGCAGGAAATTGTGAGACACAAGGTTGAAATGACCCTGGAGCCTGCAAACATACCAGCCCTATGAGTGCTGACTTTATTCTTCAGTGGCAATGGAATGCTATTCAAGGTGTCTTATTTTATTTTTTTAGTGTATGAGTTTGCTAATCCAAGGATCTGGTACTTACGAGGTAGGGTCCTGGTTCAATCCCTACTAGACCGGTAGCCCTCACACTGTTTCATGACCCCAAGACCTACCCCTGTATCCTGACCCTGAAACGTATAGCATCATCTGCCAAGGGGGCTGCATTACAGAAAAGTGTGACCACAATAGAGAAATGAGCTCAAAAACCTATGTATGACCTTGTAGGAGGAGTATTTCAAGCTATAAAGGCCAGTGTCTGACCATCTGTGTGTTTCTCTCCACATATCTAGTAGTTGAAACCTTGTCAGGGACCGTTGGCCCTGTGACCCTGCCCTGACCACTTCTCCTTCCATTTCTTAACATTCTCACATCTGGTGCCTTCACCCACTGAGACCAGCAATAGCTCCCCTCTCTTTTGTGCATTCAAGCAGAGATTGTGAAGACTTATGATGTGATGTCATTCTAATATTTGTTATTACCTCAATATGCTTATCACTGTAGGGCAGAAATAAACCATACAAAGTCATATCTCCTGGCAATTTACATTCAAATGGTTCTTTCTCTACCTTGTACCTCCTCTTCTCTTCCTCCATCACTTTTTTTCCCCCCAAAATGGAGTTTCACTCTTGTTGCCCAGGCTGGAGTGCAATGGCACAATCTCGGCTCATTGCAACCTCTGCCTCCCCAGTTCAAGTGGTTCTCCTGCCTTGGCCTCCCAAGTAGCTGGGATTACAGGCTCTCACCACCATGCCCGACTAATTTTTTCTGTTTTTAGTAGAGACAGGGTTTCACCATGTTGGCCAGGCTGGTCTCAAACTCCTGACCTCAGGTGATCTGCCTGCCTTAGCCTCCCAAAGTGCTGGGATTACAGGCGTGAGCCACCGCACCCAGCCCCTCCATCACTTTTAAATATGCATTTTTGATCTCTCACAGGCAATCCAAATGAATGCTTTTGGGGACCTTGCCTTCAAGAGTGAAATTAAATTTCACATATACCTTGCTGAGTAGCTTCTATGGGCCTAGCATAGGGCCAGGTACTGTAGAATTAACTTACAATCATTTATTCAAAATTTGTTTGTTGAACAACTACTGTGTGCTAAACAGGCAGGCAAAATGTGTGGCTGCATGGAGCTTACATGGTAGAACTTACAATATTTTGGAGGAAATAAGATTCATTTTCACAAAGCAGTTGAATGTGCACAACAGAAAAAGATACAAGAGAGAATGCCAGAATGTACTCAATTGAACAGTGGTAGCTAATATTTGCTGAGCCTGTGCCATGCCCTGAGCTCAGAGTATCTAAGCCTCACAATGGACCTATTTTCCCCCATTTTATAGATAAGGAAATTTTAGCTCAGAGAGAGTAAATGGTAGGTGAGAGATATGAATCCAGGTAATCTGACTCAACATAGTTTTAACCATTACCCTGCATTGTATGCCCTAAATTGAATATAAACATTGGTTAAACCATACTACTGATGATATTAATAAAAGTCAGCCTGGAAGAAAGGACTCTAATATTGGCTTCTCTTGGCATTAGACTGTCAAAGCCTGCTCCCGATCCCTGCCACACATGTAGGGTGGGAGTAAGACCTCCAACCTGGCCAGGATGTGGGAGGAGTGTATTAACCTCAAAGACATGGGAGAAAAAGTTGGGGCAGGGTGTGGTCAGAAGGAAGGAGTCAGATCCAGACACGGCTGGGCATCTGCTCCAAGACAGGGAGAGCAGAAGAGGCTTAGTGAGGCAACTGAGGCCCTGGGGAGAGGGGAGCGGCAAGAATCTCATTCATGAGTTGAATCTCGGCCAAGGGGTGGACTTTGAGGGGCTGGGTTTAAAGTGGAATCAGGGCCCTCCACTGGCTGGGAAGAGCTGCCCTCCCTGGCCGTGGAGTTTTGGTCACCCAGTCCAGGTGTGGGGAGCCACACTCAGAAGGCTCCAGTGCCAAGAGGAATAGCGGGTTGTTCAGAGGGTGGGCTTGGCAGCCAAGTCAGCCTCCTTTTAGAGTCTACAACTCAGAGAAGTGAGTCTTGATCTCTTTGCACAGGGCATTGGTCTGTCATCTTCTCCCTGGAAGTCTCAAGCTCTGTGTCCAGAGGCACTGCTCACTATTGGCATTTCCAGGGCCAACTGAAATCACATCTCAAGTTCCCTGGAGCCTGTAGCAGGGGCCCCCGTGAAAAGGCGTTTGTCCCAGGGGTTAAGCATCAAATGGATAACCATTTTGTTCCGTTTCACGCTCTAATTTTTCTTGAGTGGACCTGTATTTTGCTGTTTTCTTTCCATATCTCACCTCCTTTTACTCTTCCATTTCCACTGCTGGTTACCACTCTTACCAATTTATACATTTCATTAATATATTAGTTCCATCCTCTTCTCAGTCATTAATAGAGATGTTAAATAATCCTGAACCGAATACTCACTCCTGTAGGGCCCCACAGGACTCTTTCCTTTAATTAGTTGTGCTACCTTTCATCTCTCTAATGTCCTTCGGTTTCAGATTTCCAGCTGGTTTTGAATCCATGTGACTTTTTATCTAGTCCTGTTTGAACTAATTTCACGAGTGAAAATCTGAGAGATGTTTCACTGAGTGTTGATTCAGGTCCAGGCCTAAAGAGAGCTTTGCTATATTCAGATTTTTTGTAACAGATTAATAGAGTACAATTTGGCCTTAATAAACTGAGCCCTCCTAATGCACCTCTTTCCAATATTCTTTTCAATCATAGCAGTATTTTCTCCATTAATGTCATGGTAATTTGAATTGTGTTGATGTCAGACTTCACAAAAGGTACTCTTACTGTCAGAAGTAATCCTCTTAGACCTTTTCAAAGATAACTATTTCTTAGTGGTTGTGCTATTTCCCATATCCTGTAATGACTTAGTTAAAAATAAAAAATAAAGGCCGGGCGCGGTGGCTCAAGCCTGTAATCCCAGCACTTTGGGAGGCCGAGACGGGCGGATCACGAGGTCAGGAGATCCCCCCGCCTCTACTAAAAAAAATACAAAAACTAGCCGGGCGAGGTAGCGGGTGCCTGTAGTCCCAGCTACTCCGGGAGGCTGAGGCAGGAGAATGGCGTGAACCCGGGAGGCGGAGCTTGCAGTGAGCTGAGATCTGGCCACTGCAGTCCAGCCTGGGCGACAGAGCAAGACTCCATCTCAAAATAAATAAATAAACAAATAAATAAATAATAAAAAATAAAAAATAAAAAGGATTGAGTATTCTATAAATCTCCTAATTAACCAGTTTCTAATGTGCTTTCTTATACAAAACAGGGAGTAAAAACCATAGCTCATAGTAGTTTATTAAATAAGTTCAGATTGTGCAGCCGTTTTAAAATAACCCTGAATTCTTTAAAATGTAACCTACAGGAAGTAGACTATTCTGAGGTTAATTGCTCGACAACATAGGGCTGTGATGGTTATAGTCCATAGTATTTTGATTTGATATATAGAAATCCTTGGACATAGGGTGAGGGAGGAATCCCACGACAGGGCTGTAAGAATTTGTCTCTTTGTATTGAGCTTGATTATGTTTTAAAATTAACCCCTTCTGAAATGTAGAAGCTTGTAGGGCTGGCTACTATATGCCAGATTTTATGAATTAAAATCTCTTGATAAAAATACAGAATTGATCTAAAATATTGAATATGTAGAACCTTTATGGGGAGATGATTCTTTGCTCTTTTGTCTGTACTGGATTTTTTCAAAATCTTTATTGGTAAAAAGAAAGAATGTATTTCTAAGAATTGTTGCAGCCATGCAGTGCAGCCATAGAGCTAACCCTATCTTTTATTTTTAAAATGTTGTTTTATACCTGCACTATTTATTTAGGAAGGTCCTCCTGGTAGCCCTTTAACCCATTTATTAATATTAGAAGAGGTTCTACCAGCAAACAAAATACAACTAATCTGACCCTGTTTGAAAGCAAACTGGAAGCACCCACTTTCACAAGACAGGCCAGGGCTGGATTCCATCCTAGACGGCCAAGGGAAACTTCTCTAAACAGTAGGGGTTTAAAATGTTTTTGAAGTAGCAAGGCTGTCTCCACTCAGGGAAATAAAACGTTAATAAGATGATGTGGCAAGTCCTCTGATGGTGCTCACAGAGCCATTTAAGGAGCAAAATATAACTTCCTTAAAAAGTCTTTTTTACATTAGTTGTAAGGCTCTCTTTATCCTCTGATAAAGAGAGTGGAGAAGTAGCATTTACTTGGCATGTTTGAAAATTTTGCTTGAGCAGACATCAACAGTATAAATATAAGAAGCACGAAGGACTATCTAGAAAGAAAAGAAACCTCGGAATCATAGTTGACTTGGATGTAAATGTGAGTCTGCACTGAGGTTTACATAAAAAAAGCAAAAAAATTCTATCTTGCTCCCCTAAGAAGAGAGTGGCCTCCTCTAGAGCAGAGGTCAGCAAATGTTCTCTACAAAGAGCCAGGCAGTAAATATTTTAGGCTTTGCGGGTCGTATGGCCACTGCTGCAGCTACTCCACTTGACTGCTGCAGGGAACAGCAGCCAGAGACACTACCCAGACGAATGTTTATGGGTGCTGAAATTTGAATTTCATGTGTTTTTATATGTCATGAAATATTATTCTTCTTTTGACATTTTGTGAGGGGCCATGTAAAAGCAGGTAGCGGGCAGGATCTGGCCCACAGACTATAGTTTGCCAACTCCTGATCTAGTGCACACATAGATCATGTGTCCCCCACAACATCTGGCCTAAGGACCCTGTAGGTGCTCAGTAAACACTTGTTCTCTTAGCTGTCACCATGTAAGAGCGAAGAGTAAGCCTTTTGCTATATAATGCACACTTGACATTTGCAAGAGATTTATCTTGAAGGCTTTGCTAATCCCCCCATTCCAAGTACCACTCTAGCAGATAATTTCCCCCATAAAATGCAGTCAAGTATAACAGAATAATTAAAGTGACCCTTTCAGGCCCTTAGTGATTCTATAAATACAGGGCTAACGTCCTTCACAAAGTGATTAAAATAAATTCTGCTACCAAAATCAATTCTGTGTCATGTTACATCATTGCTCTGATGAATTTACCTCAATCTGCAAAACCAATCCAAAGTGCTGATGAGTGATGGGGACTGCCGGGCCGTGTAGCACCTGTGTGTGCCGAGGAGCAGAATGAGAAAATGTCTGCTTCAGCAGGATGAGCAGCCCCTGCAGCCCAGCAATGCCACCCCGATGAGTGTTCCATGCACAAAGGAGCAGAGGATACTCAATTGCTTCAAGAAGCAGGTATTAGGCAGGTGTTGGACATCACGGACTTCTCCCAGTGGCTCAGGGGCTTCTTCTTGGACTTGGTCCTCCAAGTGGATGCACTCAGCATTTAGAATTTCACCAAATGTCATGTGATTACTCTGGACCTTGGGGTCATTTTCAAATATCAAGACTGTGAGTATATTCTGTGATGGCAGAGGATATCGGGGGAAAAAAGAGCGTGAGAATGATGTTCACTCTTGCTGAAGATCTGCTGGACTTTCTATTGGCAAGAGTCTTAGCATCTTATGTCCTGTTTTGGTCACCATATTATAGAAGAATAAGACTTGCTGAAAATGGTCTACAAAAGAACAGTAAAATTATCAGAATGATAGTAGCATCTGTAACAGAAGAGTGAAAGAAATCAGGACTGTTTTATCTTGAAAAGGGAAAATGATTCTTGCTATCAAATAAAGGGCATTTTTTTTTAAGGGAGAATTTGATTAGACATCACAAATGGAGAAGTAAGGTGGCATTCGCCTACATGATATGACACTAGGTAGCAAGGGACTCCAAGGGACATGTTCTTGACCTTAGGCCTGATAAAGTCTATTGAAACTGCGTACCAAGAAGGAGGTTGTGGTATCTACAAACCATGGTTGGCTACAGTGGTTCAGACATCCAACTGCTTGATATTAGTTGACTGAACAGGTTGATTTCTTGAGGTTTTTCCCCCTGCAGTATCCTCCTGGATTCAAATAGCCTCACTGTAACAAAAATATGAACTGCTTTCTTGGGAATTAAATTTATCTGGAATGACATTTATTTCAACTTAATGATGAGTCTGTCATTGGCCTATGGTCAGTGTACTCTCTTTTCCTTGATTTTGCTTACATTGTGAGCCTCCAGAGGCTGTAAGGCAGTGAACATTTTGAAAACTCTAGTGATACCTCGCTCTTCAGACAGAATGTCAGACTCTTCAACTATATTTTCAACTGTCTTGTGAGACAAAGACTAATTGGTTTGACCTCATGCTGTCACATGTTGAGAGACATAAATCTGCAGCACTCTTCCTTGAATTCATTGATTTCATTAAACACTGTCTGCTTGTGTTTGCAAAATGTTGTAATTTCCCAGTGATTTCTTCAAACTGCAGCACATAAACAGATTTTTTTTTTGGAGTGATGCCATTTCTTAGCTTTGATCTCCTGTTTTAATCTTTTCTTTCCAATAGGTCTTCTACATTAAGTCCATTGAGCCACAGAAAGTATCGACATTAGGGAAAAGCAACGTGATAGTAACGGGAGCAAACTTTACCCGAGCATCGAACATCACAATGATCCTGAAAGGAACCAGTACCTGTGATAAGGATGTGTGAGTTGAAATACTAATAATTTATTCTGGGTAACATAAAGCTCAAACCTGTGCCGAAGGAATTTCAATGTGATTATAACCTTTATATAGTCAAATTATTGCCATCCACCAAAGCAGGCCAATTAGTCAGAGTATTTGACATAATTCCAACATGTAAAATAATTTTCACAACAGATCTGAAGTTCATTGTGAGAGACTCTGTTCTGTGTTATTCCCCAAAAATCTCAGTATATAGTCATTTCAGATGTTGCCTGTTTTGGGTCTTGATTCATTTTCAGTAACAAAATCAAGTATATGGAGTAGCAAACATCATTCTTTAGGTGATGCACTTGGAAAAATAGTTGAGTACCTCGAAATTTGATGGGGAATTTTTTGGAGCAACTCTTCCAATATGCCACCCAAAGTTGAAAAAACAAAACCTCTTGGATCCATTTTATGTGGACATTTTGTTCTTTGTAGCCTTCTCTTTACTGGTTTGGTTTCAGCCTCCAAAAGTTAAATTTCTACTACATATAATGGTAGTAAAAAAGAACAACCCAACATAAATATCTGGTCAGTGTATCTCTTGAACATTGTTAGTTCTGTCACTTCTTTCCCAGACTCATCCCATCGGTGAAACTTGGAGAAAGAATTTTCAATTTCCACCAATGTCCTTGTGCAAATGGTTACTCCCCCTTCAAAAAAAAAGAAGAGATGTGATAACTGCAGTTATTAAATAACACAACAGATTATTTGAGTTTTCTGCTTGTTAACTTGTATAAGTTTGGGCTAATTTGAAGTAAAAGATGTTACAGTCTACATAGAGTATAATACTAAGCTTATTTTCATCATGGAAATGCATTTAAGACAATCTGCTGAAGCGTGATGTTTTGGTTTTTAACTACTAAAACAGATTTGTACAGCATTCTAATCTGCCATGCTTATTTACTGAATTTTCTGCTTTAATTCATTTTCTGCACATCACTGCCATGCCCTTCCCCTCATAGCAGTAAATCTGGAATCTCTGTGATCTTGATGAAAACAGCTGCTCATTGGTGGCTTGCCTGTGTTCTGCTATTTGCCAGAATTATCAAGCACACATTAGAGGCTGTATCTATGCAACATAGGTTTTTTTTGTGTGTGCTGTTTATCCTGGCTAAATACCTTATTGCAAAAATCTTTCATTTTGTGTAGCGAAATCTGTGAAGTTAGACACCTGTGTATTCACTGAAAGGCAATCAACTTCATGGAAAATAAGTAGTTTTTCAGAGCATTACCCTGTTTCTGACTCTTTATGTTCTCATCTTAATTCCGAATGTGTCTTGAGATACTGCAGTTATTAAATTAAATGACTAGGAGACCTTCCTGCATGTAGCATTTCAGTAACCACATCTGTGTGGTGAACCCAAGTTCACAAGCAGTCAACATAATACTCAATTAATCCTATACCTGAGCCCAGGCTATAATCCCAAGCTCTTTTCATATGGTACTTTTAAAATGGGTAATTATTTTAAAGAGAAAAATACTAGTAGTGGAATGATCTACATTTTTACCTCTCTTCTTCTAAAATTTATAAACAAGTTTGAATTTTAATGTTCAACCACTATATGATACATTTCCTAGAGCTTGTCTCTGAATATAAACCTGAAAATGAGCGTTTGAGGTGGTGTAAGTACAAACTGACTCAGATGTTCTTGAATTTGCCTTATCCTAAAGGGTTAGTGATAGCTTTAAAGTTAATCATCATGCACATAGCCTTTAAGTAGTAATAATAGATTCTCATGTAGCATGATTATACTGAGCATTATTCAGACACAACCCAGGCTTAATGATTTTTGCTTTAGAGGGTCATTTTAGACACACAGAGGAAGCTGCAGGTGACAGCGGGAATGTCAGAGAAGGCTTTGCTCTGACTCTGAAAGGGCGCCAAGCATCAGCTCCTGTTGGACGTCGGGAGCACCCTGGACAGCCCCAGCTAAGTCCCAGCCTGGAGACTCCTTAGGGGGCAGGTTGGCCCCAGTGCTGATTGATTCTGAGATGCCTGGGCTCTTGGTTTAGGCCCCCTTTGAACGGCAGAATTTCCATCTCTGTCTGGTGCTGGATTTTACCCTCTCAGTGCTTGACTAGGGCTTTTTTTTTTAAGCGTTTTATTATGGAAACTCAAACATATACAAGAGAGATGAGTGTAATGAGCCTCTCTGTAGCCATTCCCAGTTTCAAAGCCTATCAACATTTTGCCAATCTTGCTTCACCTATCTTATCTGGGGTTTCTTTTTGGGGGCGGGGTCATGATGAGAACCAAACACCATATCCTTCACTGTTAGATACTTCAGTATCTCTCTAACAGATAAGCATAATGCCATTATGATACTCAACAGAATTATCCATAATTCTTAATATAATGGAACCCCCAGTTCATGTTCTGCTTTCTATTAGTACTTCTTCAAGGCAATGGTTACACCTCTTTCCTTTCTCAGTTCTGAGGGCAATGCAAATAAGAAAGATAAAAATGTACTAAAGAAAGAGGAACCCAGCCCCTAATAATACCCAACTTGGGTCATTGGCCCCTGATGAGTCAGTAGTTGCCTGCAGCTATTCTGCTCCTTCATGAAGTGTTGTAGTTCAAGTGAAATTCATCTGCTGTCACCTTGGGTAATCAACTGTGCTAAGTGTCTGTGTCATGTGAGAGTTCTTTTTCTACTCCTTTCTAGGATACAGGTTAGCCATGTGCTAAATGACACCCACATGAAATTCTCTCTTCCATCAAGCCGGAAAGAAATGAAGGATGTGTGTATCCAGTTTGATGGTGGGAACTGCTCTTCTGTGGGATCCTTATCCTACATTGCTCTGCCACATTGTTCCCTTATATTTCCTGCTACCACCTGGATCAGGTACTTTCTAGATTCATAATCTTTTTCTCTCATTGTGGTTAAGGGTCATATGCACAAAGATCATTGATTTATTCAAGTAAATTCAGAAACAGTAGTCATTCCAAATTCCTCTCACTGAGTTCTCCTTAGGATTTATTCCTAGAAAAATGCATACCTGACAACGCATTTGCTTCCCATGCTCATTGTGAATGCTATGAGCACATCTTTTTCTCTTCACCGTGGCTGCTGGGAAACTCACAGCTGAAATGTTGGCCTAGGTTTTTGATATACTTTACTATGTGTCCCTCCTGCTCATGATAAAATGCTTCTTTCTTACCTCTTTCATTTTACAGTCTTTAGAGTAAGCTGTTTTGAATTCTTCGGGGGAAATATTGGGAGCTAAGAAAATGAAAAGCAGAATCAACATTTTCAAGATGTTCCCTAAGAGGGAGATGGAAACCCCAAAATAAACTCACCTAGATAAATCCAATATGTTAAGAAAAACACTTCTCTCTCTAGTTGAATGTTTTTATTTATTACTATTATGTATTTTTTACATTTTCATGGGTGCATAATACTTGGACATGTTTATGGGGCACATGTGATTTTTTTCTACAATCATACAGTGAATATGTAATTATCAAATCAGGGTAATTGGAGTATCCATCGTCTCAAGCATTTATCATTTATTTCTGTTAGGAACATTCCAGTTCCACTCTTCTAGCTATTTTTAAATATGCAATAAATTATCGTGAGTTACAGACACCCTGCGATGCTACTGAACACTAAATCTTATTCTATCTCATTGTATTTTTGTAGCCATTAACCAACCCCTCTTTATCCCTCTCTGACCCTGCCACACCACCCTTCCCAGCCTCTGATACCCATAATTCTACTCTCTATCTCCATCAGACCAACTTTCTCAGCTCCCACATATGGGTGAGAACCTGCAACAATTTGTCTGTCTGTGCCTGGCTTATTTCACTTAACATAATGTCCTGCAGTTCCATCTGTGTTGTTGCAAATGACAGGATCTCATTCTTTTTTGTAGGCTGAATAATACTCCGTTGTGTTTAGGTACCACATTTTCTTTATCCTCTAATCCGTTGATGGACACTTAGGTTGAGTACCTATCTTGGTTATTGTGAAGAGTTCTACAATAAAGATTCCCCCTAGTTGAATTTGAATTCACTTTCATAATATTTTTATTCCTAAATCTCTTTAGGACTAAAATCCTAACGATATTTTCTTTGCCTGACACAGTACGAAGCTAGTTTTCAAAGTACTCTCTAGATAAACCTACAGACAAAGCTTTGTTTAAAAAAAAAAAAGAAGAAGAAAAAAAGGAGGGAAAGAAAAAAAATCACTTTTAATGTTCTTATTTAAGATCAAGAGAGAGGTGGCTATATTAGTTTGCTGGGTGGACATAGAGTGCCAGAGCCTTTGTGGCTTAAACAACAGAAATTTCTTTCTCCCCACTTCTGGAGGCTGAAATCATGGTGTTGGTAAGCTTAGTTTCTCCTGAGGCTTTACACCTTGGCTTGTAGATGGTCATCTTCTCCCTGTGTCTTCACGTGGTCTTCCCTCTGTATCTCTGTACTGATCTCCCTGCTTTTTTTTCTTTTTTTTTTTTTTGTTTTGAGACAGAGTCTCACTCTGTCACCCAGGCTGGAGTGCAGTGGCAGGATCTTGACTCACTGTAACCTCTGTCTCCCGGGTTCAAGCGATTCTCCACCCTCAGCCTCTCGAGTAGCTGGGATAATGTCTTTTTATAAGGACATCAGTCATGTTGGATTAGGGCTCACCCTAGTGACCTCGTTTAACCTTCATTACCTGTTTAACCACCCACATCTCCAAATACAGTCCCATTCCCAGGAACTGGGAGTTAGGGCTTCAACATACCCATTTTATGGGGTCACAGTTCAGTCCATAACAGTAAGATAAGAGGAACTGAAATTTCAAAACCAAGGCTCTAGCATGACATCCCCCACTCTAGGGCCAATTCCATTCTCCATATAAAAGGAGACATTGATGTGGCATGCCCCACGTGCCTGGTGTGCTCATCTATTGACGAGGTTCATACTCACAACAAATTGATGAGATCTGCTATGGCTTGTCCCTTTTGCAAATGAGGGAACTAGGGGAGGAAAAGGGTTCAAACAATTCACCCCAGTCCCCCAGACAGCTGGGACTAGGAGGTTGGGCTCTGAGCCACTGCAGTATCCTGCTTTGCTATAAAGTAAGAGGCTCCTTACTGTCCTGTCACCTGTGACATTCTGAGCCTGTGTATCTTGGCTGCTTCTGGGTCACTGTGCCTTGAGCAAGAATGTGGCCCTAAATGCTGGCCATCGGGACAGCACGCTTGGCTTGGTTTTCTAGTAATGGCTACAGACTGGCATGAGGCCAACTCAGCCCTTCCCCATTGTGGCTGGAGGATTCAGAGATCAGTGTCTTCTCTCTGCCCTACACAAATTGGGTTGCTCAGGCCCACCTCCTGGTCTTGTCATCAGGGGCTCAGCTGGCTGTTGGACCTGACATACCCAGGCTCTTTTCCCCTAGAATGAGTGTCTGGTGACCTACGTGAACAGGGGTACAAGGGCAGCCAGAGCTGTGGACAGCTGTTTATTTCACACCCAGTGACCACTTCGCTTATATGCCCTGAGAAACGTGAAGTTATCTGACTTGGTTTTAGAGAGAGAGAATGCAGCTGTTATTTATATGGCGTACCAAATAGGAATGTACACTTTTAATGTCATCTGTAATTTTACCTTGCCCAAAGTGTTTCCTGTCTCTCTAAATAGCGTATCATTGGGAGGTTAGGAGTTTGATTTTGAAAATTGTTAGATTGAAGCATCTTTATATAGATTAAACAGTAATCAAACAAAATTCTGTGTAGTGAAACCTTTTCAAGGTACAGCTCCTGATCTGATTATATGTGGCGATATGACACACAACAAAATTCAAATTCCATCAAAGAATCTGGGCATTTTCCTAGAATTAAAATAGGATCTGACCTGAATTTTTATATTTATGCATCTTGAAACCCCTGAATTTGTGACTGGTATCCTGAAAAGATTTCTAAAATTGTCCTGTATTTGAAATTAAAATTCATTAATTTGCTCTCAAACATAATTGGGTTTAATATTAAACATGAATAAATTGATAGCTTTGTTCATAAATGCAAAACGCCTGTGTTTTAGCTATGAAACCCTTATTGTTGCTTTTATTCCTTGCAGTGGTGGTCAAAATATAACCATGATGGGCAGAAATTTTGATGTAATTGACAACTTAATCATTTCACATGAATTAAAAGGAAACATAAATGTAAGTCTCCAGCTGCTTTGTAACAATAGTTGTTTTCAAGGATGGTTCTATTTTCATCACACTATGCTTTGTTGGGGGGTATATTTTATTTCTGTGACTTTAGTGTTATAAACTTTTACCTATGCTATCATATATACTATCTGTGCTAGAGTGGAAATAATAAGACCTTATCCTTGTAGCTGAGTATTTCTAGTTGCAGCAATGAGGAAAGAGAAATGCACTTGGTACAATAAGACCTGACATTTTCTTTTTATGTGTTTTGTGGCAAGTCACCTTAATGAGGAAATGCTTATGAATATGTGTGAAAATTCTTCGTGAAAGGTTAAGGTGTGATATAAAAAATTGCATTTCTGTGAAGAGTAGGTGGTGGTGTTCCCATTGCACAGAGAGGGTTGGGGTTCACAGAGATTAGATGACTTGCAAAGGTCCCAGAAATCTTGTCATGTGCTTCTCCTTCTCCTCGACCCAACTTGTTCCCTACCATCTGATGTCACCTTCTCTTATCTTTCATCTCCCCACAGCAGAAATGGTAGGAGGGGTCTGGCTTCCACCCTTGCCCAGTTCTCCCACCAGTGCCTCTGGATGGAGATCTTCTAGAGCAGAGGTGTCCAACCTTTTGGCTTCCTTTGGCCACATTGGAAGAATTGTCTTGGGCCTCACCAACACTAACAATAGCTGATGAGCTAAAAAATGGTTTGTGCATCATTTCCGTGATACCCACCACCACAGATAAGCAAAAAAGTCCTCACATTCAAAAGGCTGGACACGGCTGCTCTAGATGGAAGCTTCTGATGCCAAGAGGGGAGATGAGGGATTTCACATACAAGTTAGGCCTCCAAGTGTACTCGCACACACTTCTAAACGTCCTTCCCCATTCTGTCTTCCCCTTTTTCCTTCTCCTTGATGAGATATGTGAGGTGGCTACCTCTCTGGGGCCCTGCCTGACCACTTCCTGCCAAGGCTGACATGCTCCCTACTTGGGACAGTGTGGGTTCAGACCCAAATTCCGGGGCCTCCTGATAGGCCGTCCTCACAGCCTTGTTGTGCACACATTCGCCTGCTGACACGGTTCAGAGCCATTTCCAAACCTCACACTGTATCTGACTCCAGGCCACATCTCCATGGTGTGAACACCTCCAGTTGAATGATTCATAGAGTTTGACCCTCCGACCAGAGGCATTGCCTGAGTTTTTCATGGACTTGCTCTCCCTCCCACTTGCTGTTTCCAAATCAAACTCAACTTTTTGAGCACCTACTGCAGGCAAAACATTTTGCTGGGTGGAGGGACAAAAGATAAGTGAGACAGTCATATTGCCTTCATGGAGGCAGGCAGCAAATCTACACTGGGATTGAAAGTTGAGGCTGAGTGTGATGGCTCACGATTATAATCCCAGCACTTTGGGAGGCCAAGGCAGGAAGACTGCTTGAGGCCAGGAGTTTGCGACCAGCCTAGATAACATA
Organism: Colobus angolensis palliatus; assembly: GCF_000951035.1. NCBI lineage: Eukaryota > Metazoa > Chordata > Mammalia > Primates > Cercopithecidae > Colobus > Colobus angolensis. Next base: position 5,376,753 of record NW_012110919.1, read on the forward strand.
GTGAGACCCCATCTCTATAAAATAAAAATTTAAAAAGTTGACAGCACAGAGTATCATCAGGTTCTAGGTCCTCTGGTTCCCTAACTGTTCAGAAACCCTGTGAGTCCAAGAAGACACCAGGTATTTTCACATGAAAGAGAGATTAAATATGGATGGGATGAAGTATGCCTGCAGTATGGAGTGGGGTGGGTAGAGCAGGGAGGTGAGTTCAGGTACAGAGGACAGAGTCCTCGCAGGCCCCTTCTGGGAACGTCACTCAATCCTGCTTAGTGGGAACCTAGAGGGTGGGTCGGGAATGAGCAAGAAGGATAGCTGTACAGCTGAGTTGGGGCCACAAAAAGCGGCATCAGACTGAAAACTTGCCCTTAATTCTGTAGGCAGCAGGGAGCCACTGAAGATCTCTGAGCAGGAAGTGACACAGGTCTAGGTGCACTGGACTCACACTGGACCGAGACAATTAGTGACGATGAAAGCAGTCAGAAGGTTACCAATGGGAAAAGAGACTATGCAGAAAGCAGTAGACTAGGGAAAGGGGAGAATTCTGACCTAAAAGGCTTCGGTGTCCTGTCTTGAGTCCTGGGAAACCACGAGAAAAGAAGAGAGTGTCCAACCCCCAGCAGGGGCCAGCTCCTGAAGCACTTGTTGCTGCTGAATCGCTCTTTGTTGGGGAATCTCCTGCAGGGCAGTTATTATTTTGGCAATGGTGCACAGCTGAGTTTGGAGAGGCAGGAACTGAAGAAGGGCTGGGAGCCCAGTGAGGATGCTCATGCCAGTGCAGGTGTGTCGGAGACGTCCGCAGTCTCTCTGGGCTGACAGCAGGTCCCTTTGGGCTGTGGTTAGCACAGCAGGTCTCAAGTGCTGGGGCATGGTAAAGCTAGAGATGACCAGCTTGTCTTTATAGCAGTATCTTTAAAGGGAGAGTGGGGGTGACATCATGGGAGTGAGAGCACAGAGGAGGAAGACAAGAGCACCTAGGACTGGTGGCAAAGCTTCCTTTTAAGGAATGAAAGACAATAGAATGGGCCGTGAAGGTGGCCGAGAGTGTGCTCAGAAACCAGTGAAAAAGAGCACATCGCATGGTGCGAGTTGGTCGTGAGTACAGAACTGTAGAGTCTTGAGGATAATGAGGTTGGGTGATCCTCTCGCCGGCAATCCTTCTAGAAGGCATCTTCAGTAAGAAGCCAGGCTGCTAGGAGTTAAGGTTGCTGAGGCAGTGGAGACAGTGGTTTTCATCCTGTGAACAGAAATGTGAGCAGGAGATTCTGGACTGTAGAGTTTGGAAAGATGTGAAGGGAAAGGAAGGTCATGCTTGTCCAGATCTCAGCTCTTCACATCCTATTTTCCCACCAATGGCCCCTTCCTATTGTCTTTTTTATGCTCTAGTATCAGGGGGTGGTGGGGGTGGGGGAAGATACTTTTCACCACCTGACAAATTTCTTTTTATGGGTTATCATTGCTTTTCTGTAGAATGTTTGCTATCCTCCCTTAACCCACCAGCCTCCTCTGCCTGTCCTGTACACCTAAACAGGACAATATATTTACGTTATGTATTTACTAACTTTTTAAATTTTATTTTTTTATATATAGAGAGACAGGGTCTCACTATGTTACCCAGGCTCATCTCCGACTCCTGGACTCAAGTAACCCTCCTCCCTCAGTTTGCCAAAGTGCTGGGATCACAGGCGTGAGCCACCGTGCCCAGCCTATTTATGTTTTGTTGTTTTTTTTTTAAATCCTGTAAATCAGGCCACCTTTTCTGCTTTGTTTTCAGTTTTCATGCTCTTCATTTCATGGGGGACGCATTGTTCCTTTTACTTTTGTTTTCTCCTGTTTTCTGTTACAAGCCTGAAAGGCTTTTCCTTCTTGTGGCTAGTGACTTCTGCTAAGGCCCTGCAGGAGGTTCCCCCAACAAAGAGTGATTCAGCTGCAACAAGCGCTTCAGGAGCTGGCCCTTGCTGGGGGTTGGACACTTTTCTTTTCTCGTGGTTCCCCAGGGCTCAGACAGGCTGACCCCAAGGACACCTAAGCCCCTTGGGTCAGAATCTTCCCCTTTCCGTAGCCTACTGCTTTCAGCCTAGTTTCTTTTCCCATGGCATAACCTTCCAGCTGCTTTCATTGTCACTTATGATATCATAATATTAACTAGCATGTTTTGAATGCTTACTGTGTGCCGGGCCCTGTTCTAAGCATGCATAATCTCATTTAACGTAGCCCTCATTTAATGTAATGTAGGGTTAAGTCAATCCTGTGAGGGAGGTAGTATTGCTGGCCCCATATTACACATGAGAAAACAGAAGCACCAAGAAGTTAAGTTGCTCAGGTCACTTAGTTCTTAGAGATCAGAGCTGGCATTCATTAACAAAGTGACTAAAACGTTCCTTTCTTTTCTCCAGGTCTCTGAATATTGTGTGGCGACTTACTGCGGGTTTTTAGCCCCCAGTTTAAAGAGTTCAAAAGTGCGCACAAATGTCACTGTGAAGCTGAGAGTACAAGACACCTACTTGGACTGTGGAACCCTGCAGTATCGGGAGGACCCCAGATTCACAGGGTATCGGGTAGAATCCGAGGTGGACACAGAACTGGAAGTGAAAATTCAAGTATGTTTCTTTTTTTTCTGGGTGGGATGTCGCCCCGCCCCCTTGACTGGAAAGGTATGTTTATGCTTGTGAGTTTCTACATGTGCTCTGACTTCTCCATCTTCATTTGGTTCTTCACAGAAAGAAAACGACAACTTCAACATTTCCAAAAAAGACATTGAAATTACTCTCTTCCATGGGGAAAATGGGCAATTAAATTGCAGTTTTGAAAATATTACTAGAAATCAAGATCTCACCACCATCCTCTGCAAAATTAAAGGCATCAAGACTGCAAGCACCATTGCCAACTCTTCTAAGAAAGTTCGTGTAAGTGACCTGGCAGTCCCACCTGCTGTCTTTACCTGATTTTTGTGATAATTCCTTGGCTAAACCAGAGACCAGAATGGAATCTTTCATGGATCTTCAGATCCTCACTTTAGATAGAAGACAAACAAAGCTGGTACCGCTAGCCCAAGCAAAATAGCTCCAAAATAGCTGGCTGAATCCATCCCTGTGCTTGTTTGAATGTCAAAGCGTTGGACACACCATTGTCTATAATCCTAATGAGTGTTGAAAGCTTTTGTTCTAGCCATACATTTATACAGTAGCATCTGCAAGCAAAATCTCTAGACCCGTTGACAAATGAGCTGTCACTCCTTTCTCAAATGCGGAGGTGACATGTCTTAGCAGAAACCCAAAACAAACAAGGGCCTCTTCAGCACACTCTGGGTAGCATTAGAATCAGATGGAGACCAGATAATCTCTGGGTCACGGCCTGCTTCCTTCACCATGAAGTCATAGTTTCTGTGATTAATCTTTTCCCAGATATGTTTGGGGGACCCGTCACTGCTATATTTATGTCCCATAATAAAGATGTGAGACCACTGAGAAGGGAAACAGAAGTCACCCTTTATAGTGTTCATGCCATATGAGGCTCTGTACAGCCTATATAAATTCTTTTTGATCTATTGTCATAAATAATTGGATCAAAGACAATGAAAAAGAACTTCAGACTGGAAGGCAACAACAAAAATGTGTTCATGTCCCAGTGGCTCCAGTTAATAGCTCTGTGGCCTTAGGTAAATCACTTGAGTTTCCTGAGGCTCTCTTTGTCCATCTATATGGTAAATGGGGGTAATAATAAGTTTTATTTATTTTTTAGACAGAGTCTCACTCTGTCACCCAGGCGGGAGTGCAGTGGCACGATCTTGGCTTACAGCAACCTCCGCTTCCCAGTTTTAAGGGATTCTCATGTCTCAGTCACCCAAGTGACTGGGATTACAGGTGCGTGCCACCACGCCTGGCTAATTTTTTCTATTTTTAGTAGAGACCGGGTTTCACTGTGTTGGGCAGGCTGGTCCCAAACTCCTGGCCTCAAGTGATCTGCTGCCTTGGCCTCCCAAAGTGCTGACATTACAGGTGTGAGCCACCGTGCCCAGCCAATAGTAAGTTTTAAATCAGGAATAACAACTGGGCTGGGAGAGATAATTCATGCCTATAATGCCAGCACTTTGAAAAGCCAAAGCAGGAGGATCACTTGAGCCCCTAGAAATCTGGGCAACATAGTAAGACCCTGTTTCAAGAAAAAAATAAGGAACAACAACTCAACTCACCAGTGTTTCCACCTTTCCTGTTAGTTGAGAAGAGCAAGTATTAGCATTCTTCATCATTCATGACATAGCTCCTGAGAGCCTATGCCATGATGGGGACAGACAGAGAATAAAACAGACAAAAACATCTGCCTTTGTGGAGGTTCCCTAAAGAGACACAGCATGAAGAATATAAATAAAAATTGTGTTACTTGGTGGCAGTTGCTATGGAGAAAAAAGCACCAGTGTAGGGGGGTGGGGGGCCATGCTGCAGGTTTTGCAATGGTGGGTAGAAAAGGCCTGCTTGTGAAGGTGGTATCTGTATAAGGAGGAGTGGGAACAAGCCATGGGCTATCTGGGGTAGAACATTCTAGGCAGAGGGAGCAGAGGTTGCAGAGGTCCTGAGGCAGGAGGCTGCCTGGTGTGTTTGAAGAGCAGCAAGGAGGCCAGTGTGACTGGAGTAGAGGGAGCAGAGCAGAGGCTGCCGAGGTTAGAGAGGTCATGGAGAGAATAAGAGATGATTAGGACCTTGTGGACCATGGCGAGGGCTTGGCTTTTGGGCTGGGGAAGGCATGGGAGAGTTTTGAGGAGGGCGCCATGAGCTGACTTCTTCAGATGACGTCATGCATTTAGTTATGACAGCCTACCCATAAGAGGCTACCCATAAGTTGCCATAAGAGGCACTCCCAACATCCCATTTCAGAGATGAGGAAAAAGGAGACTGGATGTGCGTACCTAACTCAGGGTTCTATGGCTGAGAACACAGGTGGCAGAGCTGGGATGGAGAGCTTCAGCTATCTGGGTCCAAATCCATCCTCCAGCTACTGTGCTCAAATGCCTCCACGGGGGGCAGCATGGGTCCAAAGATGGAAACACGCCTTAATACTTGTATGTACATCAATGAAATAATTAAGCTTCATGTAGAGGTTTTCCCTTGACAAGTTTCACAAAATATAACCAAAAAAAAAAAATGCTAAAACTGGAAAAATCCCTCAGGGATGATCTGATCAGCACTGACCATCTGGTTTTTACCACAGAATGTTTTATTCAAAATAGGATGCCAGGTACAGTGGCTCACACCTGTAATTCCAGCACTTTGAGAGGCTGAGGTGGAGGATCACTTGAGTTTGGGAGTTCGAGACCAGACTGGGCAATATAGTGAGACCCTGTCTCTACAAAAAATTTAACAATTAGCCAGGTGTGGTGGTGTGCACCGTAGCCCCAGCTACTTGGGAAGCTGAGGTGGGAGGATCACTTGAGCCCGTGGTGAGTTTGAGGCTACAGTGGGCTATGATCACAGCACTGCACTCCAGCCTGGGCAACAGAGCAAGACCCTGTCTCTAAAACAAAAACAAAATAAGCCTGCCTGTAAAAAAGATAAAAATTGAGTTTCTCCCTTAGAATAAGGGGCAGGGGCTTCTTGCCTACAGGTTACTGCCTCTTTATTGTCCCCACTCTCACAACTTAAAACCCCCAGAGCAAAGAGGGCCAGAATTAAGACTCTGAGGGTATAGTCCAGCGCACGTCAACTGACATTTCAGGAAACTGAGGCACAGGGAATATTCTGGATTTGCCCAAGGACACATAGCCAATCTGCCACAGAAATGAGAGTTGAACTCAGATATCCTACCCAGCTCACTGCTTCTTTTTGTATTGTGAAGCCATTTTAGGGGGGAAATTATGTCAATAAATACAGTCCCCAACTCAGTTGGGTCTAATGACATTCTTTGTCCCATCAGGTCAAGCTGGGAAACCTGGAGCTCTACGTGGAGCAGGAGTCAGTTCCTTCCACGTGGTATTTTCTGATTGTGCTCCCTGTCTTGCTAGTGATTGTCATTTTTGGTAAGTGCCCTGTTTAATTTTGTCAGTGAAATTATTCCTTGGGGCCTCTCGCCAGGCAGGCAGACTTTCAGCTTTCAGGGGCTGTTTGCTTCAATTAAGTATAAATGGGTGAAAGCCCAAATCAAAACTTTGAGAAACGAATAACAGGTACATGCTGAGGGCTTTCTAAACTTTCCTTTTGGCCAGGCGTGGTGGCTGATGCCTATAATCCCAGCACTTTGGGAGGCTGAGGCAGATGGATTGCCTTGAGGTCAGGAGTTCAAGACCAGCGTGGCCAACATGGTGAAACCCCATCTCTACTAAAAATACAAAAATTAGCTGGTGTGATGGTGGGAGCCTGAAATCCCAGCTACTTGGGAGACGGAGGCTGCAGAATTGCTTGAACACGGGAGGAGGAGGTTGCAGTGAGCCGAGATTGCACCACTGCACTCCAGCCTGGAGGACAGAGCAAGATTCTATCTCAAAAACAAACGAACAAACAAAAAACAAATTTTTTTTTTTTAAGGTTGCTTCATTAGTAGAACGCTGGATTACATAGATGATATCTTGGGATTTGAGGGATATAATCTACTTTGCTTCTCCATTCCTTCGAATTGGGGTGACAAATGTTCATTTATGTAATTCTCTAAGAACTTCTTTGGGATTTTGGGCTCCCGGGACTTGGTTATTTCATCCTGACCACCCCCCACCACCTACCACCCCAGTCTCATCCCAGTCTTGATTTTCTGGGCAGAACCACACTTTAGAAGTGTGGTCATGCCTGGGCACAGTGGCACACGCCTGTAGTTCCAACACTTTGGGAGGCCGAGGAGGGAGGACTGCATAAACCCAGGAATTTGACGTTACAGTGAGCTATGGTCATGCCACTGCATGCCAGCCTGGACAACAGAATGAGGCCCTGTGTCTAAAAAGTAAACACTTTTTTTTTTAAATGATCTATATCATCTCTTAAAGTGGTCCCAGGCTCATCCACACACCGTGAGCCCATGGCGGTTGCTCATTGGCTACCTCTGGCCCACCAATATATTTTGTTTCGCCTATGTAGCATTTTCTAAAACTATTAAGTAGCTTATAACATTTAAAAATTAGTGATTCACATTTGGAAACATCTCTTGAAAATGTGAAAGATTTGGATCATTGGATCCCAAATTTCCGTAGTATCCGTTTATTAGAGCTGAGTAGCAGCTATGCCCTTGAGAGAGGGAACATGCTCCCTAGGTTTTGACCACAGTCGCCACCACTCCATATTGTCTCCACCTAGGCCATTTAACACATCTATGTAGCTGATATCTGCAGCCATTTCGTTTGTGACTCTGGTTCTGAGCTGCTTGTCATTTGAAGTCTATTTTCTCTCGTCCTTCTTTGAAAAAGGAACTCTTATCCACCAACAAATAGCACTTTGGCCGGTGGCTCACACCTGTAATCCCAGCATTTTGGGAGGCCAAGGCAGGCAGATCACGAGGTGTCAGGAGATCAAGACCATCCTGACCAACATGGTGAAACCCCATCTCTACTAAAACTACAAAAATTAGCCGGGTGTGGTGGCACCTGCCTGTAATCCCAGCTACTCAGGAGGCTGAGGCAGGAAAATCATTTGAACCTGGGAGCTGGAGGTTGCAGTGAGCCGAGATCGCGCCACTGCACTCCAGCCTGGCCACAGAGTGAGACTCCATCTCAAAAAAAGAACACTTTGTATTTCTTGATTGAACATAGGTATTGCCTTTCTGAAATTTGATGGCTAGTCCAGGCAGTGGCCAGTGTCTCCTTCCATGCACTCATATATTCACTCATTCATCCCTGCATTTATTCACCTGATGTTCATCGAGCACCTGTTATGTTGCTGATACCTGTGCAAGTCTCTGGAGCTAGAAAACATGAGCCTTTGTGTGCATGAGTCAGTGTTGCTCAAACTGAGGTCTGAGGAACAATGGTCCCAAGTGACTGTCCTAGAAAAGGAGGTTCCATGGTCAAGTAAGTTTGAGAATCACTACATACTCCACCCTTTCTTAGACATGCACAACGTGTGTTATTAAGACTGTTGACTTTATGAAGTAGTCCAGTGAAGAGCCGTATTTGTTTCCTCCAGCATTATTGGTAGCAGAGCCCATCTATTATGTAATTTCTTTCTTTTTTTTTTTTGGAGAAAGGGTCTCTCTTTTTTGCCCAGGCTGAGTGCAGTGACACAATCACGGCTCACTGCAGCCTTGACCTCCTGGGCTCAAGTGATCCTCCCACCTCAGCCTCCCAAGTAGCTGGGACTCCAGGCATGCACCATCACACTAAAGTAATGTTCTATTTTTTTTTTTACAAGTAGCTATTTTCAAAAGAGTGATGTATCTATACTGAGTAGTTTATATGGTCTATCTCATTTAAGACTTGACAACCATC
>NW_012110919.1:5385197-5471721 GCF_000951035.1 Colobus angolensis palliatus
AAAACCCCACATAAATTCTTTTTTTTCTTAAGATGGGGTCTCGGTCTGTTGCCCAGGCTGGAGTGCAGTGGCACGATCTAGGCTCGCTGCAACCTCAAACTCCTGGACTCAAGTGATTCTCCCACCTCAGCCTCCCAAGTAGCTGGGACTCCAGGCATGCACCATCACACCCATCTAATGTTCTATTTTTTTTTTTTTTGTAGAGACAGAAAAATATCTTTCTCTGTTGCCCAGGCTGATCTCAAACCCCTGGCCTCAAGGCATGCTCCCACCTCAGCCTCTCAAAGTGCTGGAATTACAGATGTGAGCCACCGCACCTGGCTGTAATTTGTATAAGTGAGGGGAAGCTTTCTAGAATAATGATGGTTGATTGTTGAATACCTATACTTTTAAAATAATACATTCTTAATGCTTTTTGTGAGTTACTTCTTATAATCCTCCCAGCATCACAGTGAGATAGGCACTCTTACAGAGAAGGCAGCCAGGCACAGAGATGCTGAGGAACTTAACCCAGGTCACACAGCTAGTAAATGACAGCGCAAGGACAGGAACCCAAGAACCGAACTGGGTTGGTTTATGGCCGCTGCAGCACAGTTAGAAGCAATAAGGAGGTATGGGAGTTCCTTGTGGTTCGCTCATCATGTCACTCCATTAGCTCTATGCAGGTTTGGCCCCTGTAGCCAACCGTGGATCTGCGGTTCCTTTCTGCATTTGCAGCACAACTTTGTTTCTCCAGGGATGCTTACAAACATTCAAAAAGAAAGGAACAATGCAAGTGGCTGCAGCTGTGGGGAAACTTGGCTTGTTCCATTACATTTCAGCCAACTGGGATCTTTGGTTACAAGTGAAGGTTATTTGATTTAGCTTTCACTTGTAAAATGAGTAAGGTTTTGGGTTTTTTCTGTTGCATTTCAGCATCTTCCTCTTCAGAGTGACCCCTCTCTGGGAAATTTTCTTTTTTATAAGATCCAGCTCTTTAATGCTATTTTCTAGTTTCATTCTAGCTCTTGTTCTGGTTTTTTGGTCATTTGTTTTTAAGAACTGTAAAGGTTGCTATTTGTTTTCATTTTTGGTTTTTGAGTGAACATGTCCCTCTGATGTAGCATCTCTGTCTCTTAGCGGCCGTGGGGGTGACCAGGCACAAATCGAAGGAGCTGAGTCGCAAACAGAGTCAACAGCTAGAGTTGCTGGAAAGCGAGCTCCGGAAAGAGATACGTGACGGTAGGCTCCAAAATTGTATTTGTAGAAAAACAAGCCTTTTATATTTATATTTTTATTTTTTTACCCTTACATGGAGATGGCCACAGTAATGAGAACTGTTTGTATAATAGAAGACAACGGAATAGCAGGGCCTGGACCTGGCTTTGTGTTTTATTTCAGCTCTTCTCTGCAGCCAACCAAGTCATTATCTATTGTTTCTTCTTTAATGAAAACCAAGGTCATACCCTGTGTTAGACAAAACAGCAGAAGATCTTATCCATTGTTTGCTGAGTTAAAATATTGCTCTTGGGATTCTGTTTTGCAGGCTTTGCTGAGCTGCAGATGGATAAATTGGATGTGGTTGATAGTTTTGGAACTGTTCCCTTCCTTGACTACAAACATTTTGCTCTGAGAACTTTCTTCCCTGAGGTAAAAGAGCATTGATCATATTCCGAAGGTTGAGTCTTGAATAATAATGAAGGTGCTTGTTGCTGTTGTCAAAACAAGTGTTTGCTTCCAAGGCAGCTATAGATAATGTGCTTGGTACAAAATAATGGCTTAAGTCTGAGCAGAGCAGGGAGGAGGATAATTATTAATTGCATTGATTAGGGTATAAAACAGTGATGGGTCACTGGTGATTATTCTTTGCCCAGTAACAAAAACCTAGGAGGGACAGAAGCTCAGAGTGATGATTTTTGCTTTCTTTTACTCCCAATGTAGAACTGAACGTGTAGCTGGGAAGTGAGCTAGTTTATTTAAAAATCAATAAATTGTGAGCTAGCCAATTTGTTGTGTTTATCTGCATGACTTACATTGCAGCGACTAGATTATTCACTATTACTTCTCAATTGGAAAGGAAAAATACTACTGGTCAAAAGGGAGGAAAGTAGACATGGGTGGAATTGGAGTTGAAAACAGGCATTTTTAGCCATGTAGAGTTCTTATGGTTTTCTTCAGTAGTTTTTCTTTAGCTGATCAGTTTGTATCATCCTCATTTAGTAGACATAGATGCACGAACTGATTAATTCATTTGTTCTAGGGCTCTGAGGAGTTGTCTACTTAACCCTTTGGGTTGCTGGTCTTACCTATGTTCTCACGCCTCCATTTTCTCACCCACTCACTCAGCCTTCTCCATTTACCCTCCCAAGTCTTTGGCGAGGTACACTCATCCTGCGTATCATCACCGCCACGTCCTGATACCCCAGCTCCGCCATCTTGCCCTTCTTTTTTGCAGTCCGATGACCACATAGAGGCCCAACCTCTTAAACACATCAATACCAACGATCACATTTCAATCTAGACTTCTAAGCAATGGCTGATACCTCTCCAGGCCAAAGGAGAGTTTGTATCACCTTACCAGAAGCTTCTCCAAAACAATTGGCCAGAAGCCTAGAATTCAGAAACTCAGAGACATGCAGTAAGCAATTTCCAGTTTCTCTATAATTCTAGAAGAGGACACCATGATATGTAATGCGGGGTCTGGAGGTTGGAATGCCTCCATAAAACACCTGCCATATTTTTTGGTCCCAGCCTTAGTGTTATAAATCAAGAAGGCTGTAAATAAGACTTCAGCTTTTTGTGCTGGTGAAGTTTGTTTCCCTTAACTTATCCTCCAAGAGTACCGAGGCACTGAGATCTGCCATTTGCCACCTCATCCATTTCTATGGCAGAATACCGCCTGGGGAGGTGAATTCAATTCCCCGAATCAGGATGACTGTGTGGGGCCTCTGCAAAGGTTGCATCACGAGTCCCATTTCCGAGCTATCTGAGATCCCCATTAAGAATTTAAAAGCAATAAAATAATGGAGATTTTTGACTATCAACATGAATGCTGTGTGGGCTTTTACAGTTAATGATTGCCCTTGAGTGCTGAATAGAGTAATCTGTGGCCTGAAAAAAGAAATGTTCTTATCTTCTAAATTTGGTAATCAAGAACAAGATAGAGTAATGAATGTAAAGGAACACTGTTGCAAGTTGAATGTTTCCAAAAAAAAAAAAAAAGATCCCAGGAACAATGCTACCTTATTTTAGGAGAAGAGAGATGGTTGCAAAGGAGCCAAACTGATTTAACTCAGTGTTATGTATAATCTTGAAAAACAACTGGGAAAGCCATAAAAATTGAAGTCAGAACTTGTTTAAAGGAGACAACCCAGGGAAAAACATGCATAAATTTGTCAGAACCCTTTCAAGAAGACCTAAGTCAAAATTGAATTTATAATAATTAAGAAAAGATAGAACAGGGAAACACATCATAAGAAGACAATGCTACTTGAAATGCATTCCAGGCTGTAGATAAGTCCTGGTATTAATCAGGCTCTTTATGGATTGATCAGAAGCCAAATCCTCTAGGCCTGGAGGTTGGGGGCTGCCGGGGCGGGGCGGGGGGAGGATTTGGGTGTTCAGCACCTACAAAAAAGCAACAGACAAAATCCAGAGGAGATTGTAGGTTCTCAAAGGAGGCCAGGGTTCTTTGCTCTGCCTGTTGGTTTTGGCTTTGAAAGCCTTGCTTTTTATTATATTGACTCTTCTTTGCTTTGCACAAAATAGGAGAAGAAATAAGGGTAGGCAGAGGATCTAAGCTGAAGAAAAGGGAAATTTGAATGAAAGGAGGAAACAGCGTTAAAACACAGAGAGCCACGGGTCCGGGCCTGGTGGCTCACGCCTGTAATCCCAGCACTTTGGGAGGCCGAGGCGGGTGGATCACTTGAGGTCAGGAGTTAGGGACCAGCCTGGCCAACATTGTGAAACCCCGTCTCTACTAAAAATACAAAATTAGCCGGGGATGGTGGTGCACACCTGTAATCCCAGCTACTTGGGAGGCTGAGGCAGAGAATTGCTTGAACCCGAGATCGAGACCATCCTGGCTAACACAGTGAAACCCTATCTCTACTAAAAAATACAAAAAAATTAGCCAGGCGTGGTGGCGGGTGCCTGTAGTCCCAGCTTCTCAGGAGGCTGAGGCAGGAGAATGGTGTGAACCCGGGAGATGGAGCTTGCAGTGAGTTGAGATCATGCCACTGCACTCCAGCCTGGGCGACAGAGTGAGACTCCGTCTCAAAACAAAGAAACAAACAAAAACACACAGAGAGCCAGGGTGGCACTTCCGTATTTATGATTAAGAATCAACCTGTTTCTCCTGTCCATTTACATGAAGTTGGTTCAGCAGAAAAATATTAAGAACTAGAAAATGCAAACCTAGGGTCTAGGGGTTTTTCCGGTTTGTTTTTTGGGACTTTTTTTCTTTTAACTAGGGGAGGATATGGCAAAAAGAGTTTTAGGTCTTTTGTTTGGGCTAGCAAATTTGAAACTATGAAGCAAAATTCTCTACAGAAGAAATTTACTTCACAAGATATAAAATTAGCTCAATGTTTCTATTATCAAAAAAGAAGAAAAACCTGAATGTTTTGAGTTTAGAGTCTTACTCTGTGGACTCAAAGTATTGCTTAACATACTTTTACAGTTTAACCTTTAATTTTTAATAAGATATATGATATACTACAAACCCTCAAATTTTGAAGTTTATATTCCAGAGCTACCTAGCATTTAGAAACCAGTGGGGTAATAGCATTGTGGTCTAGTTTGCTATAAATTAGGAATAAAACCAGTAATGATAACTGACACAAGGCACTTACTCTGCACACATTTTAGTTTCACTCTAAACCTCTGGTGGGAACCATTATTGTCCCCATTTCAGAGATGAGGCAAGTCAGACACAGAGAGGTTAGGTAACACATCCCATGTCATGTGACCAGTATGTGATTAAAACCAGGACTGGAACCCAAGTAGTTTGGTCCAGATTCTAGACTTTTAACTACCCCGTTTTCAATATCATTGTGTACTGAAACAGTAGATGCTACTTAGGTAAGACTTGTAAAACTTAGTAACGTACTTTAATCTTTATCTTTAGAAGGTAAATTGCTTGAAGAGCGGTCTGATATTTGCATAATCTTCATCAATGACCCCTTCTTTAACTCTTAAATCACTTCTTCTAAAATATGAGATGATACCTTCATCTACCAAACCTAGGACTGATGCCATGATAATTATTCTTCTTAGAGGCTTTCAGAATTCAGTGGCGTTTCTTGAAAGCTGAATAATTATTTATTATGTACTAGAGAATATGCAGCCACCATAAACCCAGGGGCGCTTCAGATTAGCAAATAGTATCTCTACTTTATTAAAATGGACTTGGGTATTATAACAAAAATACACTCTTCATTTCCTTTGGATGTTATGAATAATAAAAGTGTCTCCTTCCTCTCAGTCAGGTGGCTTCACCCACATCTTCACTGAAGATATGCATGTAAGTCTCTGCGTTTTCATTTTTAGCCCAGTGACTGCCTGATGTTCATAGTGTTATCATCATTATCATCTCCATGATTATTACTTTGAATTTTTATTGTGGTTTTTTTGGATCATGAATTCAATATTAAATAGTTCATTGTCTTGGAAAACCCATTGTGGATCTACTTTCTAACCTTAAACTTACATATGATTTTGTATTTAACTATATATATTTTTTCTTTTTTTCAGAACAGAGACGCCAATGACAAGAATGAAAGTCTCACAGCTTTGGATGCCCTAATCTGTAATAAAAGCTTTCTTGTTACTGTCATCCACACCCTTGAAAAGCAGAAGAACTTTTCTGTGAAGGACAGGTATTAGTCCATTCTCTGATGTTTTAAAAGCCTTTAAGAAGAGAAAATCAGGCTGGGCATGGTAGCTTATGGCTGTAATCCCAGCATTTTGGGAGGCCAAGGCAGGCAATCACTTGAGGCCAGGAGTTCAAGACCAGCCCAACCAACACAGCAAAACCTTGTCTCTACAAAAAAAAGAGAGAGAGAGAAATCAAACCTGAGCCCCATATTTTATTTCCAAACCACTGTCTGAACGTGGTCTCTTGAGAACATGCACTTTTCCAAAGGCTGTTTGGAAGTTTATGCAGCCTTATCTCCATTTAGATCATACCACTCCAACACAATTTTTATTTTTTTAGTTGGAATCTCACTCTGTGGCCTAGGCTGAAGTGTGTGATCATAGTTCACTGCAGCCTCATCCTCTTGGGCTCAAGCTACCCTCCTGCCTCAGCCTTCCCAAGTAGCTGGAACTACAGGTGCATGCCACCATACCCCACTAATGTTGTTGTTGTAGTGGTAGAGACCCCATCTCTACTACATGATCCAAAAAAAGTGCTGTATTGCCCAGGCTGGTCTCAAAACTCCTGACCTCATACGATATCCCCTCCTGCAAGGATTACAAGCATAAGCCACTGTGCCTAGCCCTTTTTAAAAAAATTTGAGACAGTCGCTATGTTGCTTAGGCTGGATTCAGACCCTGGCCTCAAGTGATCCTGCTGCTTCAGCCTCCTGCCCCTAGCTCCCAACACAAAGTCTATTTTGAAGACACACACACAACCCTCCCATCCCCAAGTAACCCTGAAAAACTCCAACACCCCAAAAACCCCACATAAATTCTTTTTTTTCTTAAGATGGGGTCTCGGTCTGTTGCCCAGGCTGGAGTGCAGTGGCACGATCTAGGCTCGCTGCAACCTTCACCTCCCGGGGTCAAGCAATTCTCCTGCCTCAGCCTCCCCAGTAGCTGGGACCAC
Source organism: Colobus angolensis palliatus (assembly GCF_000951035.1). Classification (NCBI taxonomy): domain Eukaryota; kingdom Metazoa; phylum Chordata; class Mammalia; order Primates; family Cercopithecidae; genus Colobus; species Colobus angolensis. The sequence goes on from NW_012110919.1 coordinate 5,392,006, forward strand.
AGCAGTGTGCCACCACGCCTGGCTAATTTTTGTATTTTTAGTAGAGACAGGGTTTCACCACATTGACCAGGCTGGTCTCGAACTCCTGACCTCAGGTGATCTGCCTGCTTTAGACTCCCAAAGTGCTGGGATTATAGGCGTGAACCACCATGCCCGGCCTGTAAATTCTTAATCAAAAAAGCAGAAGTGTTATTTTTTATTTTTAAAACATCCTGAAACTTTGGAAGACTCACTTCTTGTTACCACTCTAGTTTAAATGCTGAAAACACAGAAAATGTTCTAGAGATAGAAGTGGTTAGAATCTAAACATTAAAAAAAAGCTCCCAACCCAACAAGCCAGCTCCCTGCCCTGCCAGTGAGCTTCCATGGAAACTCCCATCAGTGTCCAGCTAGGCCTGCAGCTGATGGTTCACCCAGCTCTCTTTTTCAACAGGTGTCTGTTCGCCTCTTTCCTAACCATTGCCCTGCAAACCAAGCTGGTCTACCTGACCAGCATCCTGGAGGTGCTGACCAGGGACTTGATGGAACAGTGTAGTAACATGCAGCCTAAACTCATGCTGAGACGCACGGAGTCCGTGGTCGAAAAACTCCTCACAAACTGGATGTCTGTCTGCCTTTCTGGTTTTCTCCGGGTAAGTGTCACATCCCTCAGCAGTGTCAGAGGTAAGACAATAGGCAGGTATTTTTAGCAGACTCTGATGCCTTTGCCAGGATAAATCCTGAATGCTCGATGGTGTCAGCATTTAACCATGTTTCGTCTTGGTCCTGACCCAGAACAGAGAGGGGAAAAGTAAACATTGTTTTTGCTGCAACTGGTCTATGCAAATGTAATTCATTTAGAATTTCCTCAGGTGAGACTTTTCAAGTGAGTTCACTTCACATCAATTCACACCCAGAGCCCAGTCAGCCCATTTAAGAAATTGTACTGCGAAAAGGGAATATTTCACAAAGAGAACAAACTGTTACAGGCCCTCTGAAGCATTGTAGAAATACCCATTACCTACCAATACACTGTAAGCTAATTGCAGTCAATTCCTACCAGTCATTCCGCATTAAAGCAGCTCTCCAAAGAGCTGCCTCCCCCTGGAGTTTGCTTTGTTGTAGTGACTGTGTGCATGTGGTTGTAATCTAATTGAATTTTAAAATCTTTTCAAATGCAAACTTTCTATAGATTCCAGCGGTGAAGAGGGTCAGCCCTAGAGTCCGCTACTTGATCTGAATCTAGACTTCACCACTTACTTGGTTTTATAACCTAGAGAATTGGAAGAAGATTTTAGACTGTTTGGAAGTGCAGATGAGAAAACATGCAATTGCTTAGCACTAAGGACCATTACTATTATAAAATATTAATGTGAAAATAAAGGTGTCCTGTTGAACTCGATCTTCACCCAGCCCTCCGAGGCCCCTGGTACAGAAGATTCTTATCCTTTAATTTTACCAGCCATCCAGATTCCAGCAAAACTGCATAATTGTGTATTTGTAGCTAGTTTGGAAATCTAATTAAACTTTGAATAAGATACACTGCTATGCCACAGGTTTTAACAGTGCTACTTAAGTTTAGATCCAACAGCAGTGCTTTAAATAGACTGTGTTTAGTTTAATGTTTAATGCAATCTTACAAGTAGATGCACAACATTTTTTTTATTTCTCACCAACCCCTTCCTCTCCCTAAGGCAATACCCATTTATTAAGATTAATGAAATCTGCCTTCTTTTCTGTTTACTTGGTATAAATCATCAGAGGCTTTGGGGGAGATGTTGAGCCAGTTATTTCTGGGACGAATATTTTTTGTTTCCCACTGTCTTTGCTTTTAGCCACAACAGCTGCTAGATGGAGGCACCAGGACTCTCACCCAGTTCCCTGGTCTTGGTCTTCAAAGGCCAACTCCTGCCCCACCACGGTCTCACTGGCTCAGAAGCTCCAGAAGTAGAGCCCAGCAATCCATGATTTTTGCAAGCCCCTGAGGTAGTAGGGAGAGCACCAGACTAGGGGTCTTGGTTAGAAGCAGTAGGTCTGGGCTCTGGAATCATCTCAGCCCCAGTCAGCTGTGTGTCCCTAGGCGTGGCTCGTTCCATCTGGGCATCTGTTTTCAATTCACCAGATGACGGGCGTGTGTGGGCGTTACCTTTAAATCCCTTTCCAGCTCTTTCTACTGGATCTTGTGATTCTTAACTCTGAGTTTTGAAGGGCTGCTCTTGGGCATTAGAGGGGTGAGATGTTCAGAAAATCTGGGCTGCGAGCCCAAACGGCCTCCTTGAGCAAAGCATTCTGGGTCAAGATTTCACAGTGCTGATTCAAGAGCATCTCGAGCACTCTGGGTGGTGAGGGGGCGGCTCGGCTCGCCAGGAGGAAGTGGCATCCAGCCAGTCGGCGATACTTTCACTTTCAGTGGAATAATTCCAGCTGGTGCAGGGGTCTGATGTCCCTCCACCAGGTGCTCAAGAGGGTCTGGGACACCGACGGCCCTAGTCCTCCTATCCTACCCCACAGACGTTTAGTGGGTGACAGTAGCTCCGTGACCGCCAGGTAACTTCCCCTTCCAAGACACCAGGGCTCTGTGGGTAAAATAATAATGCCGTTTATTGAATGTGCCAGACAGCATGCTAAGAGCTTTACCTACCTTTTCTCATTTCATCTCAACGGCCCTGTGAGCTGAATGTCTTCATGACCATTTTGCATGTGGGGGAACTGGAACACACAGAAGAGCTGTGACTCTTCCCAGATCTCACTGCTACTGTGGGACAGTGCCAGGGTCCCAGAGCTCTTAGCCACCCCTCTGTGCACTGAAACGATGGAATCTGCCCTGGTCTGGTAAAATGTCGAAGCCTGGCCCCTGGGGGAGGGGAATCATGTACGCAGCGGCTGTGACTTGCCTAAAAGTTGTGTTCAGTGGTGACAAACCTCATGGCCCTGTGATTCCCCACATCGGCCACACATCAGAATCCTCCTCCACCCCCGTCTCCCGCCCCGCCCCCGGCCCCGGGAAGGTATGAAAACTACAGATACCCAGGCCTCATTCCTCAGAGAGATGGCAGCTGTGTAGGCTGAGTGGGGCCCAGGCATCTGAATTCTTAAGAGCCCCCAAGGGATTCTGGTGATTAGCCAGGGTTAGACCCAGGAGCATGGGCAGAGTGTAGGGCCAGATGTTACTTAGCTCGGTCTAGCTACCCTCCAGAAAGTTCTGGAGAATTCCTGACCACAGGCCTCCTGAGTCGAGAGCTACCCCTTCACATAGCCCCCGAGAGCCCATCTGGCCCCCTGACTCCAACCCCTGCGGGAGTACGCAGCCCCTGTCCAAGGGTTCTCAGCCTCCCTTCTGATCTGTGCTGGAGGAAAAGAGGTTCTAGTTTTGTGGTCACGGCATTACTTGGGGTGGGGGGTGGGTGGTGGAGGGAAAGAGAAGAGAGGGTTGAGGTTGTAAACCACTAAATAAAGGAAGTTTCTCATGAGAGTTAAATGTCATGCACTAGTCCTGCTGCCCTCCCTACCTTGGAAATTTCTGAACTTCCACTTCTGCCCTGCACTGAAGAGGAAACTTAAGGATGTATCACAGCCGGGACAGAAGCCGAAAGGGAGCTGCAGGGTGGCAAGAGGAAGCCCGAGGACTGGGGAGGGCAGATATTCCTGCAGCAAGTATAAAGGAAGGGACAGGGTTGGGGTGGGATCCTGAGAGACTTAAGAGGTCTTAGGTAACTTGCCTGCACAAGGGAAAGCAGGTGAGACCCAGTGGAATCCTCCTTTCCCAACCGGATGTATCGCTTGTCAAGCTTGACTCTGTTAACTGGCGCTTCAAGTCCCAGCCACGTGGCTGGCCCTTCATCATCACTAAGGCACTTTGACTTCCTAGCCACGGTTCTTCCTCCACCACAGAGGCCTAATGTCCATTGATTACGGAAGGTTCGTTATTTAGCAAATACTCTACAGCTGACCTAGGGCTACGTGCCTTGGGAGGATGCCGTGGAAAGAGAACACATAGCCTCCCATTTAAGGTGCTCAGAGCCCTTTGGAATACAGATATCTGTGGCTGCAAATGTGAGCCATTTCCATCGCAGCAGGGGAGGCAGTCCCACCCCTAGACAGGAAAAATGGGTGTGGCTTAAATTTGAAGAAAGAGCCAATCAGGATGGGCTGAGTGTTTGGGGGAAAACCTTAAAGGAAATGGAATTGGCTCTGGTTCAGGGAAAAAGATGGAGTCCCTCTGACCCAGCACCGGAAAACGTGGCCAGGTGGGACTGTGCAGGGTGTGTCTGGGAACTGCCCGGGCTGGGCTGGACCCATGGGGAGGAGATGAGGCTGTAAACTGTTGAACGGCAGGCCCACTTCCTTCAAGAAGTGCTGTTAACACCAAAAAACATTGTCTTTGGCAAATGTATAAAAGTTCTTACATTTACTCTTGTTACTAAGGATAACTGTGCATTTTTTTAAAAAATGTTTATTTCTGGCTTGCTAAAAGGCGATTAAATACGAATGTAAACAAAGGTACACTCTCCACATCTACTAACTATTCCTAGGCATTAACCCACTGATGAGCATTAGTCTGCCATATGTAAGTTTAAACATAAAATAACAAGGGATACTGTGGGTACTGCACATTGCTGTGAATGTGCACGCGTGCGCGTTTGCACACGTGCATTCGCGATGGCGAGAGGAGGCAGTTTTCTGAGTTTTGCATCCAATCCCAAGCAGAGCAACATGTATTTTCTTGGGAGTTTTGTGTTAGAAAACCCTGCCTCCTGTCTCCTGCCTTACTGCCATAAACAGAAACTTTAATTCTTTGGAAAGTACAGTGGATTCCACAGAAAGCTAACTGTCACTTTCGTGTCTTTTCCAAGGAGACTGTTGGAGAGCCCTTCTATTTGCTGGTGACGACTCTGAACCAGAAAATTAACAAGGGTCCCGTGGATGTAATCACTTGCAAAGCCCTGTACACACTTAATGAAGACTGGCTGTTGTGGCAGGTTCCAGAATTCAGTACTGTGGTATGTTTTCCATAAAGCTCCCAGCCAGACTCCCAAATAAATCTGGCAGGGAATTAGAGGGCCCACCCTCTAATTCCTCACTGAATTAGAAAATGGCTCACTGAAAATGAAATGGTATCATTTCTACTGCGGGAGGCCCTGTGTGTTTAGTTAATTAAAAACAGTTGATAAAAATATTAACATGCGTTCACATAATAGATTTTAATTACTGAGATTGGGGGAGAAAGTATTGTAATGATGCCTGGGGTACTCATCAATTTCCAAAGATTTTAATATCAGGATTGCTTATAGCTTTCAGTGTCGTCAAAGGAAATGCAAAGTACTCCCTATTCAGCACTTATAATTGCAATCAGAATTTCTCAAATGGCTGTGCTCTGGGAAGACAATGTGTGAAGATATATTTCAACCAAATTGAGGCCGTCTTATTTTAGAACGATAACACAAGACAAATTCCACTGCATTCCCCATACAACGTGACGCCCTTACTTTATTTTCATGGATTAGTTACAAATGTTTGGTGTCATGCACTTAATGTACTGTGATCTCATAGATATTTTTAGAGGAACGCTGTAAATCACTACAGGAAGATGATTGCCTAGCTGCTGGAGGGTTTCACCCGTTTGAGAACTTCTTTTTAATTCATCCCCTCCGCACCCACCCCATGCCCTTCCTAAAGAAAAAAAGCCCAATTTGGGGCACATTCGGGAATTTCAGAGAGGGAGCCAAGCAGGGAAAGGAACTTCAGAATTAGGAATTTTCTATGCTTTTCTGTTAATAGAGACTTGGAGAGGAGACTGCTGTGTTTTGGTTTGATCTTTTGCTTTATGAAGATTCTGGGCTTCTTCACGATCTCGTTAGTGGAGGAGGAAAAGATTACAGTGGGGTTTGGGAATTGCTCATTAAGAGAGCTGAGTCTCCTGTGGCTTCGCTCTGGATAGTGGGGACTGCAGTGTCATCCGGGAAGAATTCATTCCCTAATTGGAGAAGGCACCACTTTGCCGCGGACTGTGTTATGGTTATGTCCTCTGGTGGGAGAATAGTCCGTAGGTCAGCTGTTTCAAGTTTTCTGCCACTGCCAGACGCGGCTCACCCCTCCATTGAAGATGGCGCCATGCACGACTGCCATCTGAGAGCGGGAAGCTGAGCTGAAAGTCAACACTTCTCAGCGTTCTGAATTGTGTTAATATACCCATCCGCATCTGAGAGGCCGGAGAGTGGGCTGCAGTGGTTCTCAAACTTGAGCATCTAGCAGAATCTCCCAAAAAACTCGCTAAACACCAGTCGCTAGGCAGCATGCTGGAGTTTCTGATGCAGTAAATCTAGGCTATGGCCTGAGAATTCACTTCTCTAACCAGCTTCCTGATGCTGCAGATGCTGCTTGACAACTATTGGTAGAGTGGTTAACGGTGTGGACTCTGGGGCCGGACAGGTTGGAATCCTGCCTCTGCCACTGGTTAGCTGTGTAATATTGGGCAAGTTTCTAAACCTCTCTGTGCCTCATTCTCCTCACATGTGAAATGGAAATGATGGTCATGGTTCCTACCCATCTCATGAGGTGTTTTGAGGATTAAGAGTCAGTATTATAAAAAGCACTTAGAACATTGCCTGGCACATGAGTGCTACCTAAAACTTTATTCCATTTGATCCAGATCTCATTGAACCCTTGTTTAAACTGCAGGTCCAAATATACCAGTGCCCGGGCTTTCCCTCAGGACTGACTGAATCAGAATCTCTGGGGAGGGAGCCCGGGCATGGATATATTTTGCAAACCTTCCAGATAACTCTGATGTGTGTTCAGCCTGGACACCACTGGGTATCTTGGAGAACAAGAGATAAACTTTGCACAGGGCCTGTTGACTCACTTTTCACTGATCCTGGGCTTGTTATTCCCAACCTAGAAGATGTTTGTGCTTTTACTTTAAGACATTTTAGAAGCCCCAAAGATCCCCAAAGAGAAATATTTGCAAATGAATACAGTCAGGGGAATCCTCCAGTATTTCAGTCTCAAGATACTACTGGACCCAAATAGGAAGGACAGGAAAGGAGAAGACGGGGGTTGGAATCAGGAAGAAGTCAGATGCCTGAGGCAACTTTTGAGGTTTTGAAGCCTTTTTAATGCTTTACATCTGAACGTGTTTTCTCCCTTTCATTTTGAAACATTATTTATTTCACAGTCAATTAAGACCATGTGTTTCTGATTTGTTAACACTCAACTCATCATCAAAATGTTACTTGATGCTGAAGAAATTCATGTAGACTCTTGAAATTTTTCTTTATAGCCCGTGGGGAAAAGGGTAATGGAAAATCACGATTTCAGAAATCCACATAAATCTTCCTTTTCAAATTCAGATTTGCCGGTACATAGAGTTGAGCCTTGAAAAAGGAATGGGCCACTTGTTTTTAGGGGCCTTGCCGTTAAATATGGTTAGTACCTCTTATGGGGCCTGGCCAGGCCCCCTTTCATGGTGGGCGGTTGTACCAGAAGCTACAGAGAAGGCACATGATCCGTCTGTGCTTGTGTGACAAACTCTTAGCAGAAGGTCAATATAAAAATTTGAGTTTTTCATTTCCTTTCAGGCATTTCCCCCAGCCTGAACCACCATATTTCTAATTTTCTTTCTTCCTCTCTTCCCTCCTCCCCCTCTTTTTCACTTCCCCCACCTGCCCCTCCCAAGCATGTACACCCAGCTGTTTTAGGACTTGATTCCCCAAATTTGCCTGAGGTGGTTTATGTCATTGAAAACCAAGGTGTGGTGAACAAACTGATTCTGTGTGTCCATGTGTGCTAGGGAGGCGGGAGGTTGGGGGCAGATTCTTTCAAGGAAATGAAAGTCAGAAATCAAGAGCGTCCTCATGAACCACTTGAAATGACAGAACCTGGTGCCAAGGCAGGGACACGTTTGGAAAAAAGGCTCCCAAACTCGTGTTCAGCTAAATGCTCAGAAGCGCAGCACCTCATATAGCAGCCTAAAAGTTAGCTTTCACACCTCTCAGATGAGGATGTTCTCCCTGAGGTATGGGGGGTTTTCTAGAACATAAAGGCATCTTGCCAATTTCTTATACACGAAATCATGATACTAACAAATGGGCCCTGGGAAGTAATTCTGTGTTCTTGCATATTGAGAAGAAAATTCCTCTGTCTTGCCAAAAATCCAAGCCAAGTCCCCTAGAGCCATGCTTCCTTCAGGACCATAAGAAACTATCCTTCTCTATCAAGGCATTCCAGGCTGGTGTTTAATGAGGCAACAGTGAGACAGAATGCCCTGATATCTGCATCCTCCCTAATGTCAGCACCAGGGGTAGGGCTGTGTACACACAGGACTTTTAGTCTTTCCTTAATATCTAGGAATTCAGGTTGGACAGCCGGAAAAGAATAAGACCAATTTTTTTGTTTTTTTTAAACGGAGTATCACTCTGTAGCGCAGGCTGGAGTGCAGTGGTGCAGTCTCGGCTCACTGCAACCTCCGCCTCCTGGGTTCAAGCAATTCTCCTGCCTCAGCCTCCCAAGTACCTGGGATTATAGGCACCTGCCACCGTGCCGGGGTAATGCTTGTATTTTTAGTAGAAACTGGTTTTCGCCATGTTGGCTAGCCTGGTCTGGAACTCCTGGCCTCAAGTGATCTACCTACCTTGTCCTCCCAAAGTGCTGGGATTACAGGTGTGAGCTACTGCATCCGGCCGAGAATAAAACCTATTGCTCTGCTGGGTTTTTTTCACCTTTGCAAAATTTTGAACGTTTGATTTTGTTGATAGAGAATCTCAGACTCACTCAGCTTGCGTTGTGTCAAGAGTGGAACTTTGGAGGAGTTAGTGAAAGTTTGAGGATTTCACATGGGAGAAGGGACGTTTGCTTCACTTTCAGGAGGAGATGAGGAAAACCAATAACTCCTAGCAAGCATGCTGAATTAGCAAGAGAAAGTTGACTTGTAATCAAAGTTAAGTGTGAAATGGTTTTTTGAACTCTTTTTCTTTTTTCTGAGACGGAGTCTTGCTCTGTCGCCCGGGCTGGAGTGCAGTGGCTGGATCTCAGCTCACTGCAAGCTCCGCCTCCCGGGTTTACGCCATTCTCCTGCCTCAGCCTCCAGAGTAGCTGGGACTACAGGCACCGCCACCTCGCCCGGCTAGGTTTTTTTTTGTATTTTTTTTAGTAGAGACGGGGTTTCACCGTGTTAGCCAGGATGGTCTTGATCTCCTGACCTCGTGATCCGCCCGTCTCGGCCTCCCAAAGTGCTGGAATTACAGGCTTGAGCCACCGAGCCCGGCCGGTGTTTTGAACTCTTAAACTCAGAAAACGAGCTTGCCAATCTGCTGTATCTGAGAGGTAGCATCTTGGCACCCTGGAAAACAGCGTTCTGAAAAAAATATCTATAAGAAAGTTTTCAAGATTATTAGAAATTCTTGAAAAAACACAAGTACATGCCTGCAGAAATATTAATGCCTCCAGTTTGATTTATGCCAGCCTACCCCCGTCTGTCTCTTTCTCTAGCAGTTACCATTTTGGGACAATTACGTTTAATGAAATATCTCATATGTAACAGCCCTAGGTGTCTCTACCAGGAGTTTCTTACTGGTACACTTCCTTTACCAGTGCTCTGCCTGCCAGTGCTGGCTTCTTCTGTTCCATTTAGTTTGTCCTTGCAGAAGATCCATTAGCCCCGTAATTAAACAACCCACTGTCCTGATTAAGTCATTCTCTGTTACTTCAATTACATCCCATTGTTCATTAAATCCTGATGTTTGCACTTCAGCAATCTTGTTGTTAATACTCCTACCATTTGTGGAGAAACAGTGAAGTTAATTAACAATTCTTGAGCTTTTTCTTTTTCTCTCTACCATAGTGCAAATCATTTCCATTATGACTTGCAATAATACTGAAACCATTACTAACTTCATAGTTAGTGTTCTGAGCTTCCTGATCAAAGAGTGAAACCATTTTTTATAGTCATTTTAGGTAAGTCATTCCCTCGTTGATGGCAAGCCATGGAAAATGAAAAATTAACGTGTAATGGGTACTTTAAATGACTTTCCTCTTCATACACTTTCTTCTCATGCCTGTAATCTTGGAATTAGAAAATAATTTAGTTATCTAAACATAAAAGTATTTAATTTTCTTCTTTATAGCTCAAATGTGTGCTATTATGTTATTGTTAGGATCATTATTTATATTTGTACCCCTCCGAGAATGGTAAATTTTATCACAAGTCATGGCAGAGATAGAAAGCATTATCCAGATTTGTCTTGTTGCCATTGTCAAAGTTAGCATTCCATTTGAGGGTACTGTTATCTAGAGCAGGGACCAGCAAACAACAGCCTGTGGGCCAAATGTGGCCCCTCTGCCTATTTTTATAAAGTTTTATTGGAATACCTGTTCATTTCCTTATTGTCTATAGCTACTTTCCTGCTACAGTGCAGAGTGGAGTAGTTGCCACAGAGACCATAGGGGTTTTAAGACTTAAATACTTTCTGGCCCTTTGCAGAAAGTTTGCTGGCCTTTAATCTAGAGCTTGACATAGTAGAGAATAAGAACTAGAATCCTCCCTCCTACAAACCCTAAGACAGGCTTGGCCTCTTTCCTCTCCTTCTGGGGACACAGCAATGGAAAGGCCTTGCCACTATTTACAAGTCCGAAACTCATGCAGCTCTTTGCCAACACACAACACCCACCCCACCCCCAACCCTGCACCCGCAAATACTGTGAATACTGAAATCAGTCATCTTGGGCTAAATCAGACAGCTCTTCATACCTGATTTTAGGACGGACAAAACGTTAGCAAATGCTAGCAAGTATAGAAAAATTGGTGAGAGAAACCTAAATTTGAGAAAATTATCTCCATTAACTTTTTTTTTTGAAATGGAAAAAGGCTCTCGTTACCCAGTCCTCCACCCGCTACTCTGCTGTTAGGGTAGCAGATCCCTTGATCCAGGAAGCTGTGAGCTATGGAATCTTTGTGGGGAAAGGAAAAGGGGAGCAGAGTGAAGAGGGGAGGCTGGACAGGCAAGCGCAGCTCAAAGGGGAATGTCAGGCAGAAGAATGTCCCAGGGCTGCTGACTGTGGCTTGGAAAGAAGCTTAGATCAGAAGTTTCCCTGAGACTTGGACTTCTAACTCTGGCCTCCTGCTGCTTCTACAGAACTTCTGAAACTGGATTTTCTTTCTTTTTTCTTCTCTCTCTAATTCAGGTTGGTATGAGAACTAGGCTTTTCTCTTGACTTTCATGTGGCCCTGAAATAAAATTAGAAATATATTTTATAGGTTTTATTTAATGAAAGCAATTATTGCTCCAAGGCCTTTTATGATAAAGTTGCCGGTTTGTAATAAATTCTTTTACAATTACTTTCTAGGCATTATTAGGTATTACAGAAAGGAGGCAGCAACATTCCTGCTTTTATTAGGCAAGAATGTGGTTGAGGAGACAGTGAGTAGCCAGATCATCTTCCCATGTGGGAAAAGACCAGTTCCCTGCCCTCAATTCATCCTGCCACAGCCCCCTGCAGCCTACTCCTCTCTACCTCCTCAATACCAAAACCACCAAATCACGTGGTGGGATGGTGGGTGAAAGCGGTAGTGAAAGGGGAATGCAGTCACATGCTCCCAGGCCGTGTGCGGAAGAGGTGGGGTTTGGAGTCTCATAGTCTTGGGTTTGAATCTGGGCTCAGCCACTTTACTTTGGGCAAGTCTCTCAACCTCTCGAAACCTGTTTCCTCTTCTGTAAACAGGCAATGACCAAAACCTGCCCTTGCACATTTGTGGTGAGGTCAGAAAATAATACAGGTACTGCGTCTAGCCATCTTGCTGGCATGAAGTAGGTGCTCATTCTTTTTTCATCCGGTTTTCCTTGTCTGAGGTGTGCTTTCTCTTGTCTCCTGTAAGCTTCGCTAAGCGGAAAGGACTGTCCCCTCAGTATTCTTTTTGGTTGGTTATTTATTGATGACGTGGGATGCCGGGGAGTTGATCAGCTGAGTCCATCATCATGAAAAGCATTTCTTGGGTGCCTGTGTGCTTATATTCTTGTTAAAAATGTTACATATGACCCCTGTAACGGGGCATTTACAACCTGTGGCAGACAGTATCCTACTGGGCAGATGTGAACAGGAGGCGAGTGTGATAACCTGTGAGAGGCTGGTGGCTGACATGCTACAAAGGGGCCAGGCCCTTCCAGCCTCGCCCTCTCCCTGGGCCTTCTGGACCATACATTTTCCAATAGCCTTTTCTTTCCCATTACCCTCCTTGGTAATAGGCATCATTCCCAAATCAATTAGGATGCAGTTCAGCTGTACGGAACAGAGACCCAGGATGTCTGTGGCTTCAGCAACAGAGAAGCTGATTTCTCTCCCTGGTGGCATTCTGGGTGGGCAGTGCAGGGCTGGTGGAGCAGCTGCTCCTCTCTTGTCCTCATATTCTAAGTGTCTGCTCACCCCCAGCCTCATTTCCCATCCCAGGCAGCAGATGTAAGCAGGGCTATAGAACGGAGGGCAGATGGTCACCAACCATCTTTTAAGGATGTACCACATAACATATCCACTTAATGTCATTGACCAGGACTTAGTCAGTAACTCAGACTTAGTCATAACTAGGACATGTTCTGACTCTGAGCTGCAAAGCCAAGAGGCCAGCTCTGGGTCACCATCTCCCATTGCCTCCTGGCCCTGCCATCCTAGTCACAAAATGGCTGCCACCGCTCCAAGCGCTACTCTCCCTTTTGTTTGGACAGAAAACTTCTGACTGGGCGTGGTGGCTCACACCTGTAATCCCAGCACTTTTGGGAGGCCAAGGTGGGAGGATCATTTGAGCCCACTGAATCTGGAGCACACTGGCCACACCTGGCAGCAACAGAAGCTAGGAAATGTCGCCTTTATTGTGGGCGAACAGGAGCTCTGTAAAAATGCCCTTGGGTGGCACCTGAGGCACAGGGTGCTCCAGATTCAGTGGGTTCTGTGAGGAGGGTGAGGAGGTAAAGCCTCCTCTACCAGATTGCCTATGTCCAGCCTGACTCTTGGGAGAGCATTGACTGAGGCCCTCAAGTAGGTGGGAACTGCCCTTGGGAGGCTCCTGGGAGAGCACTGACTGAGGCCCTCAAGCAGAGGGGTACTGCCCTTGGCTGGCCTCTTCACTTTGCAGCTCAGAGTCAGGACACGCCCTCGTATAAGACTCCCACCAGTTCCATGATTTTGGACGTTTCTAAATCTCTCTGCATCTCAGTTTCCTCATCTATTAAATGAGGCTAATAATGGCACCCACTTCATAGAGCAGTTGTGAGGATTAAATGAACCTATAATTGCATTCCCAGTACACGGTAAGCACTCAATAAGTGCTGGTCCTTATTATTACAAACCTAGAACCATATTCTTTTCCTTACCGTATTTTTTTTTTCCTATGAAAAGTACAGGGACTCTCTTTCAAGGCAGCAGGAGGTTTCAGAAGGCAGGCCTGGGCTACAAGTTGTCCGCCCCTACTTCCACCCAAAGAAGGTGGGATTTTTTTTCTGTAAACTTCCTGACCTGATAAGCCTGAGTGAGTGATTGAAGCTTCCTGCTCACCAGTCTAATTAGAGACTGGAAGCCAAGTGTCTCCATGGTCCAGAGGCCTCCCTCATTTACTCCAGCTCTTTGCAGACCCAATTCGAACGCTGCCTCCTCCATGCAGCCTTCCTTGATTTCTCTGTTTGAAAACCCCCTGCCGACCTGAAAGAGGTATCTCTCTCAATCCCTAAAATGCTCCATCTGTACCTCCCACATTCTACTTGGCATTAGAATTTGTTGTATATGCCCCACAGTTCTTCTACTAGTCTGCTAGTACTTCCCAGGCAGGATGAGTACAGGTTCTGATTTGTATCACCTACAGTGCCCTGCACACAATAGGTGCAAAGTAAATAGGCATCAGTAGACACATCTGTCTACCTCAGCATCCACAAAATGAGCTCCGTCAGTTTGGCCCATGCAGCTATAAGTAAGAGAAAATTGAGAGCATGACTTGCCTCTGAGAGCAGAAAGTCTAGAGGGAAGGAGCTCCAAGCTGGTCCATACATTCCATGGTGTCACAGCTCTGGGTCACTATCTCCCAGTGCCTCCTGGCCCTGCCATCCTAGTCACAAGATGGCTGCCACTGCTTCAAGCACTACTCGCTCTTTTGTTTGGATAGAAGACTTCCGACAGGGTGTGGTGGCTCACACCTGTAATCCCAGCACTTTGGGAGGCCAAGGTGGGAGGATCACTTGAGCTCAAGAGTTCAAGACTAGCCTGGGCAACACAGCAAGACCCTGTCTCTAAAAAAAAAAAAAAAAAAAAAAATTAAAAATTAGTCAAGCAGTCTCTGCTACGTGGAAGGCTGAGGTGGGAGGATTGCTTGAGCCTGGAAGGTTGAGGCTGTGGTAAGCCATGATCACACCACCGCACTTCAGCCTGGGCAACAGAGTGAGACCCTGTCTATTAAAAAAGAGAGAAAACCCTTGCTTTTATGTGTTGGCCAGAGCTGGGTTACATGACCAGCCCTGGTGAAAGAGAAGGGAGTTGCTGCCGATCATGCCTCCCAACCCAGGCTGGACCCACCGCTGTGCAGACCTGGCCTTTGTTAGCAGAGGAGGGATGGCTGTTGGTTGGACAACAAACCGGATCTGCTGCCGCAGCTTACTGATGCTTTCCTGCCAAGGAAATAGGAAGAGGCAGGGCGGTTCCTGTAAACAGAGGGCAGATTTCTGGGGAAGGGACCAGTGTACATTTCACAGCTCTTTAGCCTTTCATGGGTATTTTCTGGGTATGATGCCATCCCATGGATTTGGACCATGCTTACTTTATAAAACATTCTTGTACTTCAAAAGGCAGGATCACTAAGTATTTAAGAACATGAAGCTAGAGTACCCGGTTCTACCATTTTCTTGCTGGATGACCTTGTGCCATTTAACTTCTCTGTGCCTCAGTTTCTCATCTGCCACAAGGGGATGAGTAAAAGATTCTACCTCACAGGGTTGTTCCTGAGATTTATATATACAAATATATACACGTCATTTAAAACAGTGTCTGGCACCTATAAAGCACTCCTTAATTTGCTATTATTATATGTCATTATTTAGTGATCCTGTCACTCCTTTGAGATAGGAACAATGAGGATTTTAAGGCTCAGCGAAGTTAGATGACTTCCCTACATTCCCTCAGCTGGTGAGCAGCAGAGAATGGGAGGGTCCAGGTGGCCTGGTGCTGGGCCTGGAACTCAGGGCCCTGACCCCTGCTGTCCTCCCTACTCAGAGTCGTCTGTGGACACTCGCTGAGGGTGATAGTCACTGATGGGTGACTGTTGTCCCACAGATGATGCTTTTGTCTCTGAAATTTATTGCGAATTAGCTGAGAACAAGGACCATGTCATAACGTCTCTCTGACATCCCAGCCCTAATACCAAATAGGGCAGGAGAACATGCTGGTTAAATGGGCTTTGGTGGGAGTGTGGGAGCTGGAGAGATGGCACTTCCATCGAGGTATCTCCCCTGATGGGGTACAGTGGCTGAGGGCAGACGCTGTGATGTCACGCTGTCTGACATGGCACAGGCATCTGCTCCCCATCACAGAGCAGAGGCCCACGTGCGCTTTCCCAGCCTGGGGGTGGAGGTGTTAAGAGGCCGATGCCAAGGGCCTTGACTGTACTTGCGCCTTAGGAAACTGCTGTTTGAGCACTAAGTGTTAGCAGCATAAAAAATGAACACAAATCAATTTGTGTCTGAATTTACTCTCAGAATTCCCTGTGGACTCTGTAAAATGCCATTTTATCTCTTTTCCACCCATCTAGCTGTGGAGGCAGTGGCAGATTTACATTATTTGACATCCAGTAAGGGTTTTTTTTTCCTTTTGGTGATGTTTTTAAAAAGAACATTTATTGCCTATAAAAAGGTGTTTTTGTTGAAGACAATAGTGCCCTTTAGGTAGTAATAGAATGCTGTTTCACAAATATTTATAAAACTATTAAACAAGCTGGGATTGCTGAAGCTCTGATTAAAAGGTGCCTCCCATTCATCTTTCTCTTTAGAAACACCTGTGAAGTCGCTTAACTGCAGTCACCCCCACCATGAGAAGATCACCTGGTAGAGAAATAAGGCAAGACCCCAACAAGACCATAGGTGGTGGGACCGGCATTGACCCCTTCACACCCACCCCTCCCACTGGTGTGGGGAATGTAGCTTAGGACATTGCTTACAGCCTGGGCTAAGCCAGGGTTTCTGGAGGGTCAGGAGGGCTCCTGGGCTGTAGGTGGAACCAGGAGGAGGGAGGGAGAATGGGTGGTAAAGCGGGGACGGCACAGCTGAGGGGTTTGTGGCACCAGTTCTGCAGTTAGGCAAATCTGGCTTCAATTCCTGGCTCTGCCACTGGTGAGCTGTTCCTGGAGCAAGTTACTCAGCCCCTCCGTGCCTCAGTTCCCTCACTCTACAACAGGGATGGCAATAATAATACAACCTCCTGCACCAGAATGTTGGGAGGGTTCAGAGAAATAGGCCTTGAAACGTGTTTGGCAGAGCATCTGGTCCCAGAGGCCCCAGGAACATCTCTAGAAACGGGAGGCGAGGAGAGGGCTTGGGTGTGAGGCTTCACTGTTGGTTCCTTCCAGATACTCTGCCCACCAGCTCCCTGCCTTCTCTCCTGTCTGGTATTTTTTGTTTCTTGTTTGTGAGCAGACAGGCCTTTGAATCCCTTCCTAGTGGGTGGCTGGCCCAGAACACAAACGTTCTCTGAGAGCAGGCAAGGGAGTGACTCTGTTGTAGGAGGGAAACTCATACAGGCCAGACAGAGATCACCAGCTAACCTCAGAGTTCAGATTCCACCGATTTGGAGTTTTAATCATTTGGTTGAGACCAGAACAAAATTTACTCTTGCATAATTATCAACAGGATTATAAGGGCAAGATTTAGTGGTGTTTGTCTCAGCTCTTTATAACCACCATAAACTGGGTGGCTTATAAATAATAGAAACTTATTTCTCACAGTTCTGGAGGCGGAGAAGTCCAAGAGCAGGAGCTGGTGTCCTGTGAGAGCCCCTTTCTCATGATGGTGCCTTCCTGCTGGTTCCTCGCATGGCGGAAAGGGCAGGGCAGCTCTCTGGGGCCTCTCTTATAAGGGCACTAATCCCATTTATGAGGACTCTGCCCTCATGATCTAATCCCCTCCAAAGGCCCCACCTCCAAGTACCATCACATTGGGAGTTAGGATTTCAATATCTGGATTTAGGGGGACATCAATATTCAGACCATAGCTGCATTAAAGGGAAGATACACCCCTGAGAACCTCCTGAAATTTCAGAAGCCCCACATCCACGTCAGTGGTCCGTAAGTCACGGGCTCACATGCCAGACGCTGTTCTAAGAGCTATGCAGTTACTGCTGTTATGCCCTCTTTGCAGATGAGAAAGCAAGATACAGAGAGGTTACCCAGCTGGTTAGGGATGGGCTCCGAGGTCACCCAGCTGGCTTGCGGTGGGCTGGGATGAAAGCCAGGAGTCCACTGGGTTCCACTGGGTTCATTGCTGGCAGCCTCCTTCTTGGAGATACTGAGCGTGGAGTGGGCGTCCTAGCTGTTCAATGTGGGCTGAATCTGTGTGCAAATGAGTGCATACTAATACCAACAATAATAATTGTAACAGGTTTTATTACCGATATTATCATCAAGCCTTTCCCAGCAGCCTGGCCCTGTGCTAAGCCCTTGAATGCATGATCACATTTAATCTCCGTAACAATGCTAGAAGGCTGGTACTGTTATTACACCCATTTTTAAGTTGAGGTAGGCCTGAGGGTTCCCATCTTCCATATTATTTGTGTTTTCATCTCTCCCCTGAGCTCTATGCAAATCAGACATTGCCTCCTCCAGCCTCTGCATATATACCTGGCTGGTGTCCACAGGACTTGGAGCCCCCCTCCCTCTGTCTCTGTATGAGGGAGCATCTTTCTTCTGTCTTCTCCCTTCCTTCTTGCCTGTTAAACTGTCTCCTCCTTAAAACAAAACAAAACAAAACAAACAAACAAAAATTCCCATTACTTGATCATTTTACATTCCCTTATTAAGCCAGGTTCAAAACATTAAATAATTGTGCATTTCACACCATACTGAAGCCTTTCTGACTTTGTGATTACCAAGGTGCATTAGAATCTAAACTGCTATGTTATGCTATTTGCAAAATATTCTTAGCTCTCCCCTGAATCAATTCCTGTGAGGGTACGTATCAGGTAAAACTTGGTTGTTTTAGATCTATTTGTTCTTAGACAAAGTAAACTTGGAATTGCTTTTCAGTTCATTTTGAAATATTCCCTAGTTCTGTGTTTTCACATGTGCACAAAGGCCTTACTTCCCCCATTAGTCTGATTCTGAAGTTTTGCTGCAGTGGGAGAATGTTAACTGACAAAACGTTAAGTAATAGTGCTGAAATGTAAAGTAATTAATGCAAGAATCATAGTATGGGGTGGGGATCTCAGTGCTTTAATGAGGCCTGGGGAAACCATCTGACTGAGGATGTTGAGAGTGGCGGAGTAGATGAGTATTCCTGTAATTAATGCTGCATATTTAAAAAGTGACCTCTGTGGGCTGGGCACAGTGGCTCACACCTGTAATCCTAGCACTTTGGGAGGCTGAGGTGGCCAGATCACAAGGTCAAGAGTTTGAGACCAGCCTGGCCAACATGGTGAAACCCCATCTCTACTGAAAAAATACAAAAATTAGCCAGGCATGGTGGCATGTGCCTGTAATCTCAGCTACTTGGGAGGCTGAGGCCGGAGAATTGCTTGAACCCGGGAGGCGGAGGTTGCAGTGAGCCGAGATGGCACTATTGCACTCCAGCCTGGGTGACAGAGCAAGACTCCATCTCAAAAAAAAAAAAAAGCGATCTCTTTGATGTGGTCAATATGGGGGCCTCATAACCTTTCCTGTCACCTAGAACTTCACTTCTGGGACTCTGTGGTCCTGTTAATAACAAAGATAATCACCAATCTGCCTCATCTACTGTGGAACCCTTCCAATTCTTTTTTTCTTTTTCTTTTGAGGATGAAATTAGAAATCACCAAATTACCATTTTTAGACTATTTATGTGTGTGTGTGTATATATATATATATTTTACTCTCAGATATATTTATTCAATGCTTGCTCTATAATGAGAGTTTTAACTTTCTGTTTTCCTTTCCATTATCCCTGAAAAGAATGGATTATGGAGAAAAGATGAAAGTAGTATAATGCAATACAGTGTTTGCTAATGTGCCGTCAGAGGTATTAGTGGGACTTGCCAAGGTTTGTGTCTTTTATGAAATGCCTTTCAGATTGCAATTATCTAATAGACTTGGAAATCTGTTTGTATTCTTGCAGGCGTTAAACGTCGTCTTTGAAAAAATCCCGGAAAACGAGAGTGCAGATGTCTGTCGGAATATTTCAGTCAATGTTCTCGACTGTGACACCATAGGCCAAGCCAAAGAAAAGATTTTCCAAGCATTCTTAAGCAAAAATGGTTCTCCTTATGGACTTCAGCTTAATGAAATTGGTCTTGGTAAGGCAGTGCGGGAGCTCTGTGGTCCCGGGTCCTGATAAGTCTCCCTCCCTGCCCGCCCTCCCTCCCTACCCCCACCAGCTTCCATTCAGTGACACTTACACAGCCAGATTGTTCCTAGAGGGCATGTCTAGGGGCCAAGAGACTGCTTTGCTCTCTCATGGGCATCCTGATTCTTCGAAGGAAGCACAGTTCTTAAAAGATGGCGGGGTTTGTTGTTGTTGTTGTTTTTAAATATTACGTCTGTAAATCAGATTCATGAGATTGCAGACCCTGAGCCCGCACGGAATCACCTTGCATCACGAAGTACAGAAAGGTGTCAACACGGTGCCCTCTGCGTGTGTTGCATTTCACATTGGCATTTGATTTGTTTGTTGTGATACTGAGCGTGTCATTAGTGGGTGGCTCAGACTCTGGGTGTTAACTCCAGCCTGCTAGAAAGGTCATCTTCCTCTGCTAATCGCATCCTGTATTAAGTATATGCTCCGTCCTCCCCCAGTGTGCAGCAGCATCTGCTATGAATTCATTTTCGGGCTCTATTGGTATACTGCAAAGGAGAGCATATGCGTGAGCAAGCTAACAGGGCCCCACTTCACTCAAATGTTCAACAACATTTTAAAGTTGAGCTCCGTGCAGTCCTCCCAGGCGACTGTCGTGGGATTTTATAGCAAATAATGGGACAGAAACGAAGAATTAAAATCATGGTGGTGACAGACAGTGTAACGAGGTTCACCTCCCCTTGATGTACAGTTATAGGCCTTGACTAAGCAGACAATTAAAATCCTCCCACTCGGCCCTCCCAGTCCAGCCCCCTGCTAAAAGGCCATTGAGAAAGCTTTGAGGCAGGGTCTTGGAAGTTTGAGACCATGCAAATGTGAGGCAACCTGGTGATCTGGCTTTAAAGAAAGTAGGGCTGCTAAGGCACCCCTCTTCTGCTTCCTTCCGTGGGTGACTGTTGAGCCGCTTGAGGACCATTTTAGCTCATTTGGTTAGATACAGGATCAAAGGGGGAGCCCCAGCCAGGAAACCATGACCCCGACCCCAGACCCCCAACTTCCTTGCCCTGAGCATACATCTTGCAAATGTGTGGCTCTCACTACAAAAGACATGGGCATACCCCGCCCAACAGTCTTGGTCCTGCCGCTGATGAGCAGGTAGTAGCATCCTTACTCTTTTCCTGAGTTTGGGTGTCCCTTGCCTCCTAAAGTAGGAAGGCAAGGAGCAGAGCAAACAGGGAGCCTCGGGACACAGCCTGTCCGCCGTGTCAGGCTTTTGCATGCCTGCTGATTTCCCAGACTACCTCCAGGGCTGATTTCTGAGGCAAAGCCATCAACTGTATTGAAATCCAACACCAGGCGGGACACGGTGGCTCATGCCTGTAATCCCAGCACTTTGAGAGGCCAAGGCAGGCAGATCACCTGAAGTCAGGAGTTCAAGACCAGTCTGGCCAACATGGTAAAACCCCGTCTCTACTACAAATACAAAAATTAGCCAGGCATGGTGGTGCACACCTGTAGTCCCAGCTACTCGGGAGGCTGAGGCAGAAGAATTGCTCGAACCCGGGAGGCAGAGGTTGCAGTGAGCCCAGGTTGCGCCACTGTACTCCAGCCTAGGCAATGGAGGGAGACCCTGTCTCCAAAAAAAAAAAAAAAGAAATCCAACACCAGAAGCAGCTATGCTTGGAGCTCTTACAGCAG
The DNA here is from genome assembly GCF_000951035.1 of Colobus angolensis palliatus. NCBI lineage: Eukaryota > Metazoa > Chordata > Mammalia > Primates > Cercopithecidae > Colobus > Colobus angolensis. Next base: position 5,413,179 of record NW_012110919.1, read on the forward strand.
AGGCTCAAAAACGCAGATGCCCAAAGGGGCAGAAAATACATAAGGAGTGTCAGCCACCTGGGACTACAGAAAGCAGTGGAGCTTGACTGAATGGGAAAGGACTCGCCATCCAAGGGAACAGTGCCATTTGCTTCAGTGATTGCCATGTGGACTGCAGATTGTGTTGTTAGACTGTTCGATTTTTTTTTTTTTTAAGAAATCAGATATCCAGTTTTTTATATGCAACTTAAAAACTTTTAAAAAAAATTTATAGAGACAGGGTCTCACTATGTTGCCTAGGCTGGTCTTGAACTCCTAGCCTCAATCCCCCTGCCTCAGCCTCCCAAAGTATTGGGATTACAGGCCTGAGCTGCTACATCCAGCCTATGTGCAATCTTTTAATCTTTAAATGTTGGCACTGAGTTGAAACTAAAATAATAAACACCATGCAGGTTCCAAAAAAAGAAAAATCACATTTGTGCACCACATTCTGACCTAGGCATAGGTTGGTAGCCTTGGCCAGAGAGTCTGCACCCTGTGGTGCTGGGACGTTCGCACACTGATGCCTCCCCCTCCACCCCAAACAGGAGCCTACAGAGATGGTTCGTATCATGCCTCTCTTTGTGAATGTGGGCACACAAGTGTGAACATATACAGATTTGCTTCTGGAATTTTTGTTGAAGAGCTTAGTCCCTCATAGAATGCATTATTTTGTCTTCAGTGGCTTTACTTCCAGGCTTATCAGGGAAAAAGTGGTTTGAAACATCACAGCCCTAAACAAACAAACAAACAAACAACAGAACTCAGAACTCAGGCTACTAGTCTGGCTGATACATCTCTACACCTTCAAACAAAGATTTACCACTTTATTCAAGTTTTAGTTATCCGTAAATATGTGAAAGTGGTAGCATTTTAAAACTCTAAAAAGGAACAAAATGCTCTTTTTCAGAGCTTCAAGTGGGCACACGACAGAAAGAACTGCTGGACATCGACAGTTCCTCTGTGATTCTTGAAGATGGAATCACCAAGCTAAACACCATTGGCCACTATGAGGTAACAGCAAGACTTGACCCCCGTGTCTCCTTCCTCATCCCCAATCCTAGTCCCATGAACATTCTTTTAAAACATCCAGGACTCCCACCCATTTCCTGGAATAACTTGCAGATCAATTGTGTCTGGGGTTGAAGTTTTCTTCCGTTGCTTGTGCAGACAAGCCCATGAAGGGCTCTCACAGTGTACTTGGTGTTCCCTTCTCAGAAGGCTATGATTTTCCTATCTCCTGAACTCTCTCCACCCAGAGGTTCAGCACGTGCCTAGGAAAGCCAGAGAAGAGTTATCCTTTAGCCTCCACTGGGTGCCAAGTGTGCTGATGCTAAACAAAGCCCTGGAAGTCCCAAGCCTCGCCTCCCTCCACAACATTCACAGTAGGCCTTGTGACCTTTTGTGTAGGTCCTTTCTTCCTGAAGAAGTTCTAAATTTCCTGTTTGTTTGCAATATTGAGCGATACTTCCTTTGGCCTCTTAACCCACATACTGGGTGAGTGCCGAGGTGAGGGGTGCACGTGACTTCTCAGAGATCTGAGTGCCAGAGAAACCTGCACATAATGAGAAAGGAGGCAGGGAAGGTTCCTGAACACACTGGGGTACTGGGGTTCACTTGTTTAGCAGTATTATCTGAATCTTTGTTGAATATCCACTCTGTGAAAAGAGCTGGGGCTGCATGGGAGAGGAGCAAAGACCAGGTCCCTGCCCTCACAGAGCCTGCAGCCCTGGGGAAGGGGTTTAGAAAAGGAGGGAGAAACAAGTAAAGAGGCAACACCTTGTGTGTAACAGTGCTATGTGGCTTGGAGAATCCAAGAGGCTTCCTGGAGGAGGTTAGGACTGGGCTGAGACCTAAACAATGAGGAGAATTTAGCCAGACTGAGCTAGGGTGCAGGCACATCCAGCAAGGAAGGGAGAGCACGCGTGTTAGACTAGCCAAAACTTGAGAGGGGCAATGGCGAGGGGGAAGGAGGGCAGTGACAGCTGATTATAGCCAGTGCTTATGAAGTACTTAACACCACACCAGGTACTGTTTCCAGCATGTCCCTGTAATGTAACTGCCCAATGGGTTCATCTTGCCCATTGCCTAGACAGAGCTGATTTATCAAGACAGGAATTGAGATAAAGTAATTCGGCTGTGTGGAAGATGGGAGTTTTATTACTCAAATCAGTCTCCCTGAGCGTGGGCCAGGCATGGTGGCCCACGCCTATAATCCCAGCACTTTGAGAGGCCAAGGTGGGCAGATCACTTGAGGTCAGGAGTTTGAGATAAGCCTGGCCGACATGGTAAAACCCTATCTCTAAAATTACAAAAAATTAGCCGGGCATGGTGGTGCACGCCTGTAATCCCAGGTACTTGGGAGGCTGAGGCAGGAGAATTGTTGAACCTGGGAGGCGGAGGTTGCAGTGAGCTGAGAGGGTGCCACAGCACTCCAGCCTGTGCGACAGAGCAAGCAAGACTACATCTCAAAAAAAAAAAAAAAAGCAGGGTCTGCAAAATATCTCAAGCACTGGTCTTAGGTTTTACAATAGTGATTTTATCCCCAGGAGCAATCTGGGGAGAGTCAGAATCTTACAGCCTCCAGCTGCATGATTCCTAAACCATAATCCCAATCTTGTGGCTAATTTGTTAGTCCTATAAAGGCAGTCTAATCCCCAGGCAAGAAGGTGGTTTTGGAAAAGGGCTGTCATTGTCTTTGTGTTAAACTGTAAGTTCCTCCCAAAGTTCAGTCTACACCCAGGGATAAGCAAGGGCAGCTTGGAGGTTAGACGCAAGATGGAGTTGGTTAGGTCAAATCTCTTCACTGTCTTCTAACACATCTGCTTCACTGTCTTGTAACAGTGAACGGCATCTGAAAGGTGTTTTTCAGATGCCGTTCACTGTTCACCTTTCAGATGTCTTTCACTGTTATAGTCTTGCAATGGCGGTTTCAGTATTTCGCCCCATTCTATCCTATAACAGTTCTATGAGTCCTATTATTAACCCCACTTTATAGATGGGAACGGTGAGGCTCGGGAGGTCTGGTAACAGCTAGTCAGTGGCAGGGCCAGATTCGGGCCTGGATAGTTAGCTGTAGGGTCCGTGGCTAAACCAGTCTGTGTTGTGGCCTCTTACAAGATGTAGGGGCAGGGAGGCAAGCAGGGAAGATGCAGATCACACAGATGGGAGCAGCCTCTTCAAGAGTTCTGAGTCTTATCCCAAGAACAGTGCGAAGCCATGGGAGGTCCTGAAGCAGGGAGGTTATTGTTTCAGAAAATGATTGGGGCTGTGTGTGAGATGTAGATAGAAGGGGTGCAAACCTGGAAATAGGGAGCCCCATAAGAAGCTGTGGATTTCTGGTGGGGATTGGTGCTGTCCAGCAATAATGCAGTGGCTCTGGACAGACACGGACACACAAATGGAATCGGATGCTCAGGAGGAGGACACACACCACAGTCACGTGGATGGGAGGGATAGTAGGACGAGGGTGCGTGGGGCCAAGGATGTCAGTTGGGGATGACTGTGCAGATGCCTGGAGGCAGGTGCTTTCCTAGAGATGGAGAAGACAGGAGGAGGAGCAGCTTCCCAGCACACTGGGAGGGTAGGCACCCCCCGTTTTTCACAGCTGTACAGTCCCAGGGAGACAGGTCTGCACCAGGAAGGACCTAGGACTCTGTCAGGTTCTCCCCTCATCCAGGAAGGAGAGAGACTGTTCCTGAGCAGAGCTTCTTAGACAATGGCCAGGGATAGAGAACACCCATCCTTGGGCTTTTTGGCTGAGTGGGTCACCCAGTTTGGAAGTGGTTATGTTGGGTGATGACTAAGGAGGTGCTGCCCCTGCAGCATTGCTAGAGGGAGTCTAGCAGAGAAAGTCGCAGGCTAGCAACCTGCTCCTGTGCTCACTCTCCTATAGCTCAGACTTGCCAACCCTGGAATCATCTTGCCAAGAACAGTTGTTCTTAGCTTTTGGAATTCATAAAACTCCCCAGGGAGTTTTCTAAAAGTGTGTATTCTTGGGCTCAGGAATAAGGGGCATCTTTGGCTGTGTTTGGAAAAACACAGACCCAGAGGGAAGGTAATGGCCAGGAGGAGGTCAGAGTCAGAGGTGCTGCCCTGCTGGGTGGAAGTGCTTATCATGGCATCAGTTCAGGGTTCCAGACCTGCAGGCCAGCACCTCCCCCTGTGTCTGGGTGGCAGGCTTGTCTTGGCGAGTTTGGAGGGGACACAGCCTCCAAGGCCCTCCTCTGGTGCTGCTGACTGGAGTTCTTGGCTTGCTCAGCTGTGCCTCCCGCCAGGCCTCTCAGCATCCCTCAGCCACTGTGGGGCATGGGGTGGGCCGCAGAGGCAGGGGATGGGGCTACTCACTGCCATTAATAGGAGGAGGCAGGACGAGTCTCTCCAGCAGGGAGAATGAAGAACCACCACAGCTGTCTGCAAGGCAAGGGGGAAAGCCTGTCAGGAGAGATAGAACATCGGTCTTCACTGCAGACATCGGCCGTGCTAGACACCTATCTGCTTAAGGATGATAATGAAATTAATCCGGCCTGTAGTCACTTCCCGTCCAAATGATTTATTGGCCTCATACCCCAGTGTTGCTGCATGGTGGTAATAAATGACAGGCCTAGGACATGAGGGCTTAAAGGATTCTCCTTATGTTTAAAAAGCTAAGCCATAAGGCAAATAAACCAGAGAGCCTGAAGGAAACGGGAGGTCACTAGGCTCTGTGTTCTCTATGCCTGGACCATCTCAAAAGCCCCGTTTTTTAAAACCTGCTTGGAGAAAATCATCCCCCACCACCCTCAGCCACCTACATCTATACTTGATTAAGCAGCGCCTCCGCAGACTCAAAATTTGGGAGTAATTTGACAGGGCTGGGCTGAAGTTTGCTTTTACCCTTTCGTTAAATAAAAAATTTTCTCTTGAGCACTAGCATTTCCCTCCAAAGAGACAAGATGCTAATTATCAGTCTTATTCACTTACTAAAGTACCCTAGTTTGAGTCACTGTATGTGCTTAAAAGCAAAAAAAAAAAATTTTTTTTCATTTAAAAATAGGGTCTAATTCGGAGTTTTAAGTGAATCAGACTCACCTCCCTCCAATTAGTCCAAATTAGTTAGAGTTTAAAGTTAATGTGTAGTGATGGCCAGTTCCTCCTACTATCTAAACAAAGTCCCTGCTGTTGGAGAGCCAGCCTGTTTCTTCTTTCCTTGTCTGTCCTTAGGGCAAACACAGTGTAGCTGGTCTCCTCTGAATGATTTACTCTCAGCACATTTGAGGAACAGGTTTCTAGAGGGGATCTGAGGGCACGACAAAAATATAGCATCTCATGGACTAGATGCAGCCCCGAGAGCCCCACATTGCTGGCAGGGCCCTGTCACCTACTGGCTGACACCCTTGGCAACCCCCAGCACTGTGGAATTGCTTTCCGTGACGATAACCATGGCAGCCAGTGCCTGGCACTGCTCACGCGTATTAGCTCAATTAATGTCCACAAAAACCCTGGGAGGCAGGTGCTTGCCTTACTCCCATTTTCCATCTGATGAACACAGAGGAGGGTGCATTTCTGCTCGTGTCATTCTGTCATGTGCAGACAAAGGGTTAAGCGTGTCTTTACACATGAAGCCAGAGGAGTCTTTCTCCCCTATAATTAAACCCTCCCAGCGCGCTTCCTTAACTGGATGTCATTCTGTGTGCGTCGACTATGAAGGGGACTGTGCTTTGCTCTGGTGCCAACAGGGTCTGGGGCACGTGCACCTGCATGTTCAGGGAGTGGGGCATGCTCGTCGCCTGTGACTGTGGCAGGGTGGTTTCTCTGGGGTCCAGCCTTCTTTATCTCACTCGCTGCACCCTGCTGTGACCTTTGGCTGGGCCGAGTTATCGCACCTGCACCCTGCTGTGGAGTAGTGGTGAGTGTGCAGGACAGGCATTGGGCAGGAAGTTTTCTCTAAAGATCACACTTCTAGTTCTGAGCTGCAAGGTTTTGAGAGGCAGAAGAGTTGTTTACCTGGTGTCGTTAACAGATGTGTACTAATGCAGAAGTGGTCACTGCTAACAAATTTGTAATTCAAAAGATATTTAAAACTCATAGGAATGTCCCAAAGGGTCTGTTAAGTAAGGTCAGCAATCCTTCTAGTCAAGTCCATCATCTGTGACACTACAAGGGACTGGACAATCACTAAAGGTCTGCTGCAGTGTGAACGTCTTTAGATATTCATTTAACAAACACGTATAATGCTTCTCGTGTGCTGGGCACTATTCTAGGGCTTTGACCAATAGCAGCTCTTTCCATCTTCTTTACCACTCCATGAGGTGAATACTATCAGCGCCATTCTGAGGCCCAGGAAGGCTAAGAAACTTGGCCAGAATCATAGAGCTCCTTCACTGATGCCTCAAGGCTGAAAGCAGAATAAGCACTCTAGAGACTGGGGCTCTGTGCAGGGCCTGAGGGATACCTTCCCCAAATCCAGGCTTTCAGCCCGTGCTCCTAACCTCCGAGGCAGCCTGGCTAGAGAGCTGGGCCTGATTGAGGAGAAATCCTGGTAGTTACATTCTCTGATGTCCAATTCATAAAGGGTAACTTCTCTTAAAATCCCAGGGCGAATCTCATGTCTGTGAGTTTATCAAAATGCTTCCCTACTTCTACTTTAATCCTCTTTTTGGCCAGCAGTCTGTGAAGATGACAGTTACTTTCATCCAAAGGGAGGCCTCTCTCAGGCATCTGGGCTCCGACAACCCCAACCCAACGGGATCACTCTTGAGTCTTAAGTGTTCAGGGTTTCGCAGTTTCCCACACATTCTTGGCGGCCCAACTCCCTCAGGAGGAAGACAGTCTTAGGGTTATCACTAATAGTCCGCAGAGGGAGCTGGCTAGTGGCCTGAAGGTTAATTTCAAGTAAACAAGACAGAAGCAGGAGCCCTGTGGCATTTACTCTGGTTTCCAGCATCCTGTAAGCCCTCCCCTGGGTGTCCAGAACCAGCCTGTGGAGGACGTTCTGATGGCCCCTTCCAATGCACTGGTGAACCCCTGTGCTGAAGGACTCGGCAAGGCTATCCCTCAAGCCCTGAGAAACAAGATTTTGTTTTCATCAGTTTCCAGCCTTGGGGCGTCAGTGAGAAGAGCTGAGGGAGAAGACGATATTGACGGAGGGAGAGCAGTCTTGGCGTGTGGCTGCTGGGACAGGATGTGGAATAGAATTCTGTTTTCACATAATATTGTTTCAGCAGAAAAGGTGATTTCAGGAATGAGAGATTTCAGTCAGAGTTTCTGTGTGGTAATTTGATTATCATGTTTTTAGATTTTTTTTCTTTAAATTATCACAATATTCAGAACGTATTCATAATTTTTCATAAAATTTATAGCTACAATGCTAGCATTTCTCTTAGGCGAAGCCATATGAAATTGCCAATAGGTGACCATATTTACCTACAAAAGTAGTAGTTTCATAAGGTTAAACATAAGTTCAACCTTACATTTCTAGAAAATCTCTTTTCATGGAATTCTAAGTTATGCCGTAAACATGGTATCTTATAAAGAAATCTTACCTTCACTTGCAAATGGTTTGGAAGATGTGTAGCTCCTATTTATTTTAGAAATGACTTTAAAGTTGTTGATATGGGTCTGTTTCTCCCTGAGTGGTTACAACTCCTCATTCTAATGATGGGAAAGTCTACAGTCCATCTCTGACACTTCTAACGTGGGGTGGCCCCAATTCCCCTCCATTGATGATTGGAGGGGAATCGCCTTTTGTCACATCGAATCTTAGAACACTGTGAGACTGGAAGGAATTTAATTTGAAATTGCCGTGCGTACCAGTTCTGCTCTGGGCTGGAAAAACAATCCTGCTGCAGATCCAGCTAGTGACATTAATCTTTCCTTGATTTAATTTGGTTTTCATCCCAAAAGTAGGGGCCCAGAGGATGCTCCCTGCCTCACAGGACTAGGGGACGATTAATGAGTCACTCTTAGAAGAGCATTTGGAGCTCCTCAGATGGAACAAACGGCATCATCTTTTTAACACTCTGCATTCCAGGGCACTTTTCAAAAAGGCATTTCTCTCCTTACCTCAGCAGCAGCTGACTTGTGCTAAAAAGAAAACGGAAACCTTTCCCCCACAAACATCTGTAAATAAACTATTTTTCTGTCTTTATAATCGTGTTAAAGTGTCACATGGGGGAAATGTTCCAGCTCTAGAGCAGCTGTGAAAGTTAGAAATGCACACACACACACACACACCTCATCCACTAATAAAATGCTTCTACACTTGCTCTTGGGAGATAATTTCAGAGTAAAATTTCCTTGGTACAAGCTGTGTCTATGCTATCTTAATGCCTGAGCACAGCACCAGCAGCGGCCTGTTGCCAGCTCTTGAAGAGACATTTGAACTTTTGGCAGCGCTCCTTATCAGAAGGCCCATCCGCGGTGTTTGTGATTATAGAGTAAGGGTGCTCGCTTTTGGCAAAACAAAGCGTCTGACAGTAGTGAAGTATTGGCTCAACACTCAATGGGAGACATTTGGGATTCATTCTTTGACAATTACCCAGAATGAATCACCAGCTTCCTTTTATAAAAGGATATTTATTGGCTTAGAAACAGAGCATATCCAGCTCTTCGTGGGGAGGAATTTTGTAACTATGTTCAAAGCTTCTCATAAACTCAGTGTCTGAGTATTGCTAAGGGGGTGCCTGCATAGAGCATTTGCTTTAATTGCATCAAATATGGAGGAGAATTGAAAAATCAGCCAGCAAACAATAGCTAAAGGGGAAAAGGAGAGGATGCTCGGTAGTAGGAGCAGAGTCGAAGAGCTCAGTAAGAGTTAAGAATCCCTGCTGGAGACACTTTGCAGAGGCCTGATGGCCCCAGCTGGCCCCTGCCTAGTGCTGCCCCCACCCCACCACCAAGATATCATGCACACCAGCAGTTGGAGGCCTCTGGACTAAACTTAGCAGCTGGCTGGACACAGCTGGCTGGACAGCTGTGTTTGAGGGCCTCTTGAGGGCTGGCTCTTGCTCTGTGTTCCTCCCTATGGGTGCAACCTGAAGGAGATTAGGTTTTAATCCTTTGGTGCTTGCTAGGCGGGCTTGTACATTCTGATAACCAGTGTGCATCAGGCCAGAAGAGAAATTCTAGGTTTCCCCTCTTTCCAAACTGGGAAGGCCAGGTCCAAATTAATATTAGAATTGAGAACAGCTTTGGAGCTTCAGAGTGGAGGGAAGAGTCACTTAGCTGATAAGGTTCAGAAGTGACAGGGTCAGTCCTCCAGAATGAAGGGGATTTGTGGATCTCTGACCCACTTCCTTCTTGCCATCCCTTTGTCTTGTAATTTTGTGAATGAGCCCCTCCTCCCACAGAGCCAGGCCTGCCCCTAGCATCTTGGCATCTTTGTCCCCCTCTGTCCTCTGCTCGAAGGGCACTTCCTCGCCTGGGGATTTGCGAGTGCCCATCAGGGTGTGGGGGAGGAGCACTGTAGAGCCACTTGACCCTGGTCTCCATGGTCCCAAAAGGTCTCAGGTGAGAACGCTTGACTTTAACTCCAAAAGAAGCAATATATACAGAGGACTTTCTTTGTCAAATGTATACATTTAAAATCTGTGGCAATTCTTATCAGTTCTATTGAAGCATAATTTTTGAGACAGGGTCTTGCTCTGTTGCCCAGGCTGGAGTGCAGTGGCACAGTCATGGCTCACTGTAGCCTTGATCTCCCAGGCTCAAGTCATCCTCCTGCCGTAGCTGGGACTACAGGCATGTGCCACAATGCTCAGCATTGTTTTGTTTGTTTCGGTGGGGGAGAGATGGAGATCTGAGTTCCCCAGGCTGGTCTTCAACTCCTAGGATTAAGCAATCCTACTGCCTTGGCCTCCCAAAGTGCTGGGATTACAGTCATGAACCACTGTGTCCAGCCAAAATGTAATTTATATTACCATAAAGCTCATTAGTTTAAAGTATACAATGCAGTGGTTTCAGGTATACTTATAGAATTGAGCAGCCATTGCCACAATCTAATTTGAGAACATTTTCATCACTCCCAAAGAATCCTTGAATTCATTAGCAGTCATTCCTTATTTCACCCACCCCTGCTTTAGCCAACCAGTAATCTACAATCTATCTATATAGATTTGCCCGTTTTGGACATTTCATATATTCTTGTTTTTTGTTTTAGATTCGTGGGTACATGTGCAGGTTTGCTACAAGGGTATATTGCATGATGCTGAGGTGTGTATTGATCCCATCACCCAGACAGTGAACATGGTACCCAAGAGGAAGTTTTCCAGCCCTTGCCCCTACCCCCTTCCCACTTTTAGAATCCCTCGTGTCTACTGCTCCCATCTTTATAGACATTTCATATAAATAGGACCATACAATATGTGGTCTTCTGTGACTGGCTTCTTAGCATGTTTTTGTAGTTCATCCATGCTGTAGCATGTATCGGTAATTCTTTCCTTTTATTGTATGCCAATTTTTGGTACTATATTGATACTACATGAACTAATACATAGTAATAAAGAATTAACTACTTGTAGTTGCAACAGGAATAAATGTCATAGACCTTATATTGACCCTCAAAATCTAGACACAGTACTACTGTATGATTCTATTTATGTGATATCCAAGAACAGGCAAAGTTCATAAATGGTGATGGAAGACAGAAAAGTAATCACCACTGGATGAAGATGGGGTGGTCACTGTCTCGGAAGGGACAATGGGAGCACTTTTCACGACCTTGCAATATTTTATATCTTGATAAAGGCGGTGGTTATGTCAGTGTATATTTAATGTGAATAGCCATCGAACTGCACACTTAATATTAGCAAAAGTTAAGCATGTCCCACACATTATGCTTAAATTTCAAAGCTTTTATTAAAAAGTATATGCAAATTTTGTGATTTTTACAAGCTTTTGAAAAAATGTCACAGGTTGAATATCCCTTATCCAAAATGCTTGGAACCAAAAGTATTTCAGATTTTGGAATTTGCTTGGATTTTAGAATATTTGCATATACATAATGAAATATTTGGTGACAGGACCCACGTTTAAACACAGAATTTATTTATGTTTCGTAAATACCTTATACACAGAGCCTGAAGGTAATTTTATATAATTTGTGCACAAATCAAAGTTTTTATAGGGTTTTGACTGTGACATGTTATCATGAGATCAGGTGTGGAATTTTCCACTTGTGGCACCATGTCAGCACCCAGAAAGTTTCAGATTTTGGAATATTTTGAATTTTCAGATTAGGGATGTTCAACCTGTATATACCTACAGAAAAAAAAAAAAATTATAAGCGTACTGCTGGATGAATTATCACCAAGTGAGCACATCCTGAAACTACCACCCATGTCAAAAAATAGAAGCCCTCTTCTGGCCTTTCCTAATCACTACCGCTGCTCTCTTCTCCAGATATCTAACATGATAGTTTTGACCGTTTGGGTTTTTGTTTTCAAGCTCTATGTAAATGGAATCATTCAGTATACTTTCTTTTCTGTCGAGCTTCTCCTGCTCAACATTATGATGGTAAGATTTACCCATGTGGCATGTAACAGTAGTTTGCTCATTTTCATTGCTTTATAATCTGTTGTATGAATATGCCCCAAATTATTCTAATGATGGATGTTTGAGTTGTTTCCAGTCTGGGACAATTACAAATAGCTCCCTATCAGGATTTATACTTATTTCTGTGGACTAAAGACCTACATGTGAAACGGCTCTGTCATAGGTTAGACACCAACTTTATATACCACGATTTCTGAAAACCTGTTTCAGCATTTCTTAATAGAGTAGTGTCATAGTCAGTTAGGGCTGCTTTAACAGAATACCATTGACTGGGTGGCTTAAACCTTTCTTTCTTAATAGTTCCAGAGACCGGAAGTTCACAGTCAGGGCAAAGTACTAGCAGCTCGGTAAGGACCCTCCTCCTGGTTTGCTGAGAGCCATCGTCTTATATCCTTGTGTGGTGGAAAGCAGAGGGGACCAGCAAGCTCTGCTGTCTCTTCCTTTTCCTCCTCTGTTTAGAGACAAGGTCTCACTCTGTCACCCAGGCTGGAGTAGAGTGGCACAGTCAGGGCTCACTGCAGCCTTGAATTTCTGGGCTCAAGTGATTCTCCACCCAAGCCTCCCAGGTAGCTGGGACTACAGGTGTGCACCAATGCGCCCAGCTAATTTTTAAATATGTTTTTGTAGAGAGGGGTCTCCCTATGTTGCCCAGGCTGGTCTCAGAACTCCTGAGAGTGATCCTCCTCTTCTTCCTCCCAAAGTGCCGGGATCGCAGGAGTGGGGCACCATGCCCGGCCCTGGTGTCTCTTCTTATAAGGGCACTATTCCCATCATGAGGGCTCCAGCCTCATGACCTAGCCTCCCAAAGGCCCTACCTCCTAATACCATCACACCAGGATTAGCATTTCAACATAGGAATCTGGAGGAGACACAAACATTCAGTCCACAGCAAGTAACAATTTTTTAACCTCAAAAAATGAAACTGGCCTAGGTCTTTCCTGGCCTCTGAGAATTGGGGGGAATGTCCTAACAAAGCTCAGTCTTCCCCTCTTCCAGGGCTCACCCACCTTCCGTCTGTCCCACAGGGTCCTGGCCTCCACCTTCTGCGTACTACCCTACTGCCTCCCATGGCCTCATCAGCCTCCTCCACAGGACCATGAGCCCCTTGAGGACAGAGAGACTGTCTTGCTTGTCATTTAGTCCCAGCCTCCAGCGCAGTGCCCAGAACTTAGTAATTCTTGATAAATATTTGATTTAATAAGTGAGAGCATGTAAGATCCATCCAGCCATCTAATTCCTGGGTGAAGTTGAGAAATTCATTACATTTTGGAAACTCATATATCTTTTATCTTTGGTTTCAGATATCGAATGGATCCACTATAAAAGTCTTTAAGAAGATAGCAAATTTTACTTCAGGTAACCAATATAATATTGTAACATTTTGTTCTCACCCAGCTTCACAAAGTACTGCTTTTTGTCTCTCAGCTGTATTGTCACAAAGGTGAGATTGAGTTGTTGCTATGTAATTCTCTGAAAGCTGAGACAAACCATTTTGATCTCTTTCCAGTCCTAAGAATGTGATCCCTGCAAGAAGGAAAGGAAACTATAAATGGTGGTTGGCCTGGACTGCCCAGCACTGAGGAAGGGGCTGCCTCTTTATAGCCCTAAGCTCAGGGCAGAATCTCATAGCTTTTTTCCAACCCTTTAGAAGGATGGGGGCTAACAGAGGAGATCCCCCTGGCAAACCGAGAGGGAAGAGTACAGATAATCATCACGCAGCCCTGTAGCAAGTGCTGAACAAACAAGATAATCCACTTAGAAGGTCCAAGTCTCCTGTGATAGCACTTGCAAAATTCCCAGAAATTGGAGAGAGACAACTAACGGGGGAACTTTTATGGGAAAGTCAATAGGCTGGTCTCTAAAGTGATTTTCTGCTTCCCTGATAGCCCTGGGGCAGGAAATTCCTGTTCCAGGTTTGTCTCCAGAGAAATTATACCCTAGTCAAGGCAATCAGCTCTCAGCCCTTGGAAAGGTTCTGAGCTCCTACCAGATAGGCTCCTTTCACACACACAGCCAGAGGTAGGGCTTCCTGACTCCTGGATTCACTATTAGAAGGAGCAGGGAGCATCTGGTCAGTGCCAACGGAATGTGGGGCTCCTGATTTTACAGACAGGATAATTGGGTAGGACTCCTTTGGGGAAACCCACCTTCCATCACTACATGGGGCTGTGGTGAAGCCATCTTGCAGAGCTGCTGTCATTCCAGCTTAAGGGGGATGGTGTCTTTGTGTTGAAAAGTGGAAGAGCTGTGGTTTTTAGGTTTCAAAGATTGGGCCTTTTGAAGAGCCTGTTATTTGGGGATTGAGTAGTAGAATCTTAGGTTTGGATCTCTTCGTGGGCCCTCCAGTCAGTCAGCACTGCTACTAGTTCCCATTCATTGCAACTGAGAGCCACCATCTTATCATCCTGCTAATACTCTGAACCTCTGTCCTGTCATCAGCCCCTCTGTCAAAATCCCAACCCTGGATGAACCCAACGATTATCTTTTCCTGACCCTACAGCTAGGGAGCCACAGAAGAAAGGCACATAATGGCACACTGGGGGTCACTATAAGTTCACAGTGCCCAACTTGACCAGGGCCCTCCCCACAGCCTGCTCTCATTGGGTTTCTCTGGGCAGCTCATCTCTGTGTTGTCCATAATGTCTGCCTTCTCTCCTCAAAGCTTTGACCCACACAGCTCTCCTCTCAGCAGATGACTTCACCCTGTACTCTTTACAGAGAAAACAAATCAGAAGTCCCTCAACAGCCAATACCAAACCTACCAACCTTACCTGCACCTGCCTTTTTCCTTGATGCTCATGGGCTGACCTTCTTCCATTCAAGGCCAGTCTCTCACCTGTGCTTTGGGTTCCATCATCCTTTCCAACTTTCTCTATCCTTATACTACCGTTAATCTCTTTTTTCACCTGTATTTTTTTTTCCCTCTCCATCTACTCCCCATTTTCCATTAGCATTTCAAGATGTGCTAGTCTCTCTGATCTTCAAGACAATGTCTCGCTATTGCCCAGGCTGGAGTGCAGTGGTGCAATCATGGCTCACTGAAGTCTCAACCTCCTGGGCTCAAATGATCCTCCCATCTCAGCCTTCCAAGTAGCTGGGATTATAGGATTGTGCTACCATGCTCAAATAATTTTTAAAATTTTTTGTAGAAATGAGGTCTTGCTATATTGTCCAGGCTGGGCTCAGGCAGTCCTCCTGCCTTGGCTTCCCAAAGTGCTGGGATTACAGATGTGAGCCACTGAGCCTCTCTCAACTTTAAAACAAATCAAATGCTTTCCTTCCTCTCTTCCCTCCATTTACCACTCCCTTACCCTTTACAGCCACATTTCCTCACTCTGCACTACTCTCGGCTTGCTCTGTGAGCACCACCTCATTGTCCTTTGGGATCCTAGAAAGGGTCACCTCCTTCCTACCTTTGGGCCTCCCTGCAATTTGCCTAGCTGACTCTATCTCTTCATTAGATTCAGCTCAAACATCCCTTCCTCAAAAACTCCTGGACTAGATTTAGTCTCTTGTTAGATAATTTCCTAGCATATAATTCTCCTTCATAACCTTTATCACAATTATAATTGTGTACCTAGAAGTTTGATGTCTCTCATTGGCTAGAATGCAAATTTCATCAGGGTGGGAGCTAGGTCTTATTCATTGCTATATGCCCAGTAGTCCCTGGCACATAGGAGGTGCTCTAGGTACATTTGTTAAATGAATGAGGCTTGAGTCTCTCCTACCAGCAGGAGATCAGAGATCACTAGGGAATCTACTTCCCCCTCCAATCCCTAGTCCGTCCCATCTTCACGCTATTCTTAAGATCTTAAGATGCAGCAGAGGGAAAAATGTAGCTCAAGTCAAAAAGCTCAAGTAACTTCAGTATATAGCACAAATGGGGCTTTTTATGAGAAGACCAATTAGCCCATGGTTGGCTTTTTTTTAATGGACTGCTTTCTCTCCCTCTTTCTCTGGCGTTCAGATGTGGAATACTCAGATGACCACTGCCATTTGGTGAGTTCAGGCTTTCTTGTGCTCACCGCTGAATTGCATGCCTTCTGTAGCATGGATGGTCTCCTTGGGTAACGCTTCTGCTGTCTTCCCTTCAGATTTTACCAGATTCGGAAGCATTCCAAGATGTGCAAGGAAAGAGACATCGAGGGAAGCACAAGTTCAAAGTAAAAGAAATGTATCTGACAAAGCTGCTGTCGACCAAGGTACACTTACTGTTCTGGGAGCACTTTATGGCTACCTAGGGGGTGTATGATATGTTTGACTTAATTTCCACTGAAGTGTGAAAATGTTACAAATCCCTTGTGCCTTCTAGCAAAGCAAAATGAAAGTTTAAATTGTAAACACTTCCTACCCCGTTCTTCTTTTTATACACTACAAAGATAACAGCACTTTACAAATTTGTACTGTAGTATCTTCAGTCAGAGATTTAATATTGTTCTCAGTATCTTTCCCCACCATTTCACTATTATTGTTATTTTTTAGGTTGACAGCATAATTATTCCTTTTTGTTTACTTGTTATTATAGATGTGCAATAAAACTCCCTTTTTGAATTGCAAATAAAATGAAGAGGATGGGAAGGGTCAATGGCTATAAACCTAGTAAATCTTACTGATTTTTGTTTTTCATTTTAAAATTAAGAATTCTGCTCACACATAAAAGTGTCAGATGTGAAAGCCGGTGGAATACCAAACTGGGAGCAAATTTTACTTTATCTGGCTTTTAGTGGAATTAACAGAAGTCTGTGGTGATCTTTTTTTTCTCCCCCTCTGGAATGATGAGCACTATAAATGCTATTATCTACACTTGGCCCCAGTAACTTTCTGGGCATGCTTCTTCAGATTATAACAAAGAATCTGCTTAGAGCTTAGGAGATTTGTTTAGTGGGCAGAGGACAGCCCAAGCCTCTTGATTTTCTCAGCTGTCCCATAGAGCTCAGCCTATTTGGCTTTTGTAAAATACTCAAATGCTTTGGAAAGTACACAATAAAACCTTATGATAGAAATATATGCAGCAGGAAAATTCTGGGAACAGAACAGCATCACTTGAGCTTTTCCAGGCTGAACATAACTAATAAAAAGCCAAATATCCGTGGCTTCCTGGTTTATGTAAACAGCCCTACAACTGACATTTCAACTGCTAGAGATTTCTGAGATGTCCTCCCAGTTGACTAAACAATGTTGTTATCAGCAAGAAGCTTATGAACCAAATCTAAACCTGGGCATGGATTTTCAGGACTTTTGTCCCATACTGTGAGCACTGGCCTCATTTGACAATTTTACATTTTTCTCTTCAGTTTATTTTTCCCTGTTTTCCACATTCTTTTCCCTGAATTTGGATTAGATTTTGCTATTACATTTTCCAAACCACTACCACAGTTTTTAATCTCCCAAATCTGATGTTGTCTGTCTTTCAGGTGGCAATTCATTCTGTGCTTGAAAAACTTTTTAGAAGCATTTGGAGTTTACCCAACAGCAGAGCTCCATTTGCTATAAAATACTTTTTTGACTTTTTGGACGCCCAGGCTGAAAACAAAAAAATCACAGATCCTGACGTCGTACATATTTGGAAAACAAACAGGTGGGAATGTAGGTGATTATTGCCTGTTTTCAAGAATCTGGGACAGAATATTAACTAAAAAAAAAGACATAGATAGTTACAGAAGGATTCATTTATCTCTATATCAGAATCTTTGGGCTTGGTAAGCTATCATGTCAAAGTAGTTTCTTATTCTGTTACTATTTTTAAACAATAAAGGAAACCATTCCTGTGCCAAGAATCCTATTCTTGAAAATAAACTATTATCTGTGGTGCATGATAAAGACTTTGTCTCAAATGTTAAGCTGACCAGCAAAGAATGAGAAATTAATATTTGTGGGTTTTTTTTTTTTGAGATGGAGTCTTGCTCTGTCGCCCAGGCTGGAGTGCAGTGGCAGGATCTCAGCTCACTGCAAGCTCCACCTCCCGGGTTCACGCCATTCTCCTGCCTCAGCCTCCCGAGTAGCTGGGACTACAGGTGCCCGCCACCTCGCCCGGCTAGTTTTTTGTATTTTTTAGTAGAGACAGGGTTTCACCGTGTTAGCCAGGATGGTCTCGATCTCCTGACCTCGTGATCCGCCCGTCTCGGCCTCTCAAAGTGCTGGGATTACAGGCTTGAGCCACCGCGCCCGGCAATATTTGTGGTTTTATATCATTTTTGCATTAGAGAAAATGTTATGATAAACCATTTTTGGTTCCTAATCAGTTACTTTGCAGTCCCAAACTGTCTATACTCATTGTATACAGATTTTTTTTTTATCAAGTGCAGTACTCAGATACTATGATAATTAACCAGAAGTCTATATTTTGTTTTGTATTTTAATATTTTATCTTAAGCACAGGCAAGGCATCCAAATTTTGCCTCCTCAGTAAAGAAATGTAGCTCATGATCTCTCTTTGAAATGCTGTGTGCATGGGCCGGATAAGACTCAGAGTTATGATGAAGTAGAACTTCTCAGTGCAAGCCCAAGGCTTTCCAGGCACTGAAGGCAGCCAGGTCACTTTAAATGAGTATCAAAAGCTGAAGTTTCAGAGCTCTAGGGCTAATCTCCCATTTAATCCAGATCTATCCCAATTCTCTACACTAGCTTGCTCCCTTCTCCTCCTGTGTTCTAGTGTCTTCTTTTGAGACGGGGTCTCACTCTTGTTGCCCAGGCTGGAGTGCAGTGGTGGGATCTCGGTTCACTGCAACCTCTGCCTACTGGGCTCAAGTAATTCTCCCATTTCAGCTTCCCAAGTAGCTGGAATTCGAGCATGCCACTGCACTCAGCTAATTTTTAAAACTTTTTGTGAGATGAGGTCTCACTACATTGCCCAGGCTGGTCTCAAACTCCTGGACTCAAGCCATACTCCTGCTTCAGCCTCCCAAAGTAGTGAGATTACAGGTGTGAGCCACTGCCCCTAGCCTGTTCTAGACTCTTATGTCCAGTCCCTGCCACTCCCAACCACTCCCACATCAAGCCTGGGAGTTGAGAGCCACCATTCCACCTTGAAGATTATGGCATCTGAGCAGGGCAGCAGCCAGGACAGTAAAGCTACTGGGGGACCCAGCAGCATATGGTGGAGATAATGAGCTAGGCCAGAGTTGAAAAGGAGATAATGGAAGGACTTTGAACCAGTCCCAAGTTCATCTCTGGGTATTTGAGTACCTACTATGGGCCAAGCAGTTAGGTGCTGGAGATATAGTAACAAGACAGATGAAAGTCCAGGTCCCATTCTAATAGCTGGGGACAGACACTAAATGCAGTATGTAAACAGTAGTACATTAGCAGATGATGAGTGCAGTGGAGAAAGTAGGAAAGGAGGCTAGTATGTGTCAGGACTAGGTGATCCGAGAAGGCCTCACAGAGATGGTGACACTTGAGCCAAGTCTTGAAAGAAGAGAGGGCATAAACCATGAGACTACCTGAGGCAAGAAAGTTTCAGGCAGACAGATGCCAAGAGCACAAGTTGTGAGGCGCATGCTTGCTTGGCCCACATGAAGAACAGCAAGGAGTACAGGAGAGTTGAAATGAGTGTGGTGAGGAGCAGTGGGATAGGAGGGCAGAGGGCCAGGTCGTGCAGGGTGTTATCCAGAGGGAGATGGAGAGCCTCAGAAGGTTGGAGCAGAGGAGAGACATAATCTGATTCTGTGTTGAGAGGACTGCTGATAGGCGAGAACAAACTGTCAGGAGACGGGAAATAATCCAGGTGAGAGAGATTATATATATAATCAAGAGCTATCTGGAGAAAATTCTTGTCCATGGCCACTTTCAAACTTACCCTCCTCTATCCTCCTCTTCAGTAGCTCTGGCAGTTAACCTTTTCTTGTTCTTTCCAAGTGAGCTTCTATCAGTTGTTTGGCTAAGCAGAGTTGTATACTTCAATAACAAGACAAAAACACTCGTTTACAAACTGTGATAAACAGACCATTGGCTTCATGAGTGGCCCTATTTGAAAAGAGATTATTCTCTCTTTGAACAGCCTTCCTCTTCGCTTCTGGGTAAACATCCTGAAGAACCCTCAGTTTGTCTTTGACATTAAGAAGACACCACACATAGACGGCTGTTTGTCAGTGATTGCCCAGGCATTCATGGATGCATTTTCTCTCACAGAGCAGCAACTAGGGAAGGTAAGGTCCAGCTTGAGTATTTCCTGTATGAGTCTTATGAGTTTGACACACTTGTCTTTCTGATAAGCATTCAAATAACAAACAATTGGTCTAAACTACACCAGCTAAAAAGAAATAGCAAGGGCCACTGTAAATTTGCTGTTCTTTAAAATCTGTCTCATTATTTTTAATCTAATTTTTTAAAAGGGAAAAACAAAATAATTAGCCCCACCTGACTGCAGAATTCTTCCTGTGAAAAACTTTATCACAAAGTATGCGTTTTGTTTCCTAGAAAAACATTCTATGGACACTGATAAACTGTTAACCCAAAATATGCAACTATTGAAATTTGCCTAAATCAATTCTATTTGAATATACATAAAATGCCTATTTGAATATAACACATTGCTTATGGGACAGAAAATCTTGCCCGAGATTTCTAACAATACCAGTTTGTCTGTTTCTAATCAAAGCATGAGTACTGTTTTCCTATGATTTTCTTTGCTGATCCCAAGAACGCAAAGAAAGATAGAAATACAGAGCAGACTTTGAAAGAGATGTTTTGGTCTTATTTGAGTGCTCCAAAATATACGAAACTGAGTAATATCTGTGCCTAATAGATCTTTGAACACTGAGGAGGAGTTCTTGGGTAGGACTTTAAGAGTACCTGGAATGAGTGGAGACTGATGTTCCGTAGGTGCCTCAGACTCCCAGTCGTAATCTAAACTCTTTACCATCAGTATTTCTGCAAAACAAACCTGTTTTTACTTTTGTCTTCCCTAGCATTGCCTAGTCTCTCAAGGTAGCATCCTCAACGTCATCTTTGTGAATCAAAATGGAATCTTCCTTCCAACCTCTATCCCCAAACTATTGTTTACCACTCACTTCTGTCTCAAATGTCTGTCCCTCCCTCCTCCTTACTTAGCCTTATCAATTAGTGTTATCCCTTCATCCCATCCCTACTGGGATAATAATTGCTTCCTAATTGGGGTCCTTGCCCCTGCTGTCTACCTAGCCCCTAAACTTTTCCTTTTCACTCTCTCTCAGGTAATCTTTCTAAAACATAAATCTGATGTTGTCAGTCTGCTTCTTAAAAATTGCAAATATTTCCCATTACCACCTATCAGCTAAAGTCTTCACAGTGCAACATAGTGCTTCCTGATGGGCTTCAGCCCTCTTTGCTGGCCTTGTTATTTTCTTGCACACTCCACATATCCACTGTGCTACAGCTTTTACTTTTCATGAACTTGTTCTCACACCCCTTTGCTCATCTTTCCTGTCTCACAATCCCTCTGTCTAGTAAAATCCTCCCCATTCATTCATCATAAACATTTTATTCATTCAACAAACATAATTTCCTAATGATGACCAGAAACTGTAGGAGACTCTGATCAGTCTAAATACACCTACTTTGTGAACTTCCCCAATGTATTTCCTACCCCAATGTATTCCCTACAGTACTTTCTTCATTTGACTAACAAAGTTCATCTTAGCATGCAGCACACTGAAAGGCACTTAAATGTTTATTCACACTAAAAACAGTTATTTATGAATTATGTTCTTGACACATTTCACTTAATCCTCACAAGTACCAAATAAGGTAGTTATTATTACCCTCATTTTATAGATGAGAAAATTGATGTTCTGGGAGGTTACAAGACTTGCCTGAAACCACACAAAGTAGCGAATTATGATTTCTAATTTATCCAACTCTTTTTGTCAACTCCTGCTGCTAATTATTTGTATCATAGTAAGCACTTCGTAAATCTGTCTTTGCAACTAGATTGTAAGTTTCTCAAGGGCAGTCACTGGTCTTCATCATTGTACTCTCAATGCCTGCTCCAGTGCTTGCTTAATGATGTTTACTGAATGAATGAATGATAGCATGATTTCTGGGTTCCACTTAAATTTGACAAATGAGAAAATCTCAATAATATCTCCGTCTCTAGGCATCCTTCAGAGTGATTCATCAAGCCATTGATTCGGCCTCATGGACTGGGACATTAGCCCTATTGTTAACTTACCTATCTTTCCTGAGTAGAATTTTTTAAAGTTTTGTGAAAAATAATGACTTTTAAAAATAAAATCATATTTAATTTTTAAATATCACTGTTATAATTATGTAGAAACATTCAAACTGCCAGGGAACCTTTGCAAAATCACACATCAGAGCCACCAATACTAATGACCATGTGTTCCCTTGAAGAAACTGGAAGATCTTTATAATCTAATGAAATAAAAGGGACAAGCTGGAAAATCTGCCACTGCCAATTACTTACCAGTTTTCATGGTTATATAAAGGGCTCAATCAGACCTACAATCAAGTCTTTTATAAATGCCAAATTCACTGGTGGGTGAGGATGAGAGCAAATGTTTTAATTCAGGCTTTTTACAACCATTAGTAATGAACTATGATTGAAATAAGTTCCATTGTTACAGTAACTCAAAATCATGCAAAAATAATAATTTTAGTTCTTTTATGAGAGGAAGGCAGAATATATTAGCATTTAATCTGCCTGAAAATAACAGTGACTCACCAGAACTATCTAGATAGCAGTCAGTCATTCAGTCAACAACATTTAAGGCCTACTGCATGAAGCCTTCTAGCAAGAGGTAAAACTGGTGGTGGGGGTTCAGCTACATTGGTGTATTATAAATTCCTCCCCCACCTTTTCTTTTTTTTTTTTTTACTCTTTTGGTGATGGTTGCTTTTTTTTTCCCCCCCCAAGGAAGCACCAACTAATAAGCTTCTCTATGCCAAGGATATCCCAACCTACAAAGAAGAAGTAAAATCTTATTACAAAGCAATCAGGGATTTGCCTCCATTGTCATCCTCAGAAATGGAAGAATTTTTAACTCAGGAATCTAAGGTATCATTAGAAAGCAGAAATAAGCTTATATTTGATTACTTTAAGTCATTTCAGAATCTCTCAACAAGTCTTTCTTTTAGAAACACGAAAATGAATTTAATGAAGAAGTGGCCTTGACAGAAATTTACAAATACATCGTAAAATATTTTGATGAGGTAAGATTTTAAATAACATTGTTTTTAACCTATGAATCAGGCACAAGGATGTGGTTATAGCATTCTATCAGTTTCAGAACAGCTCTGGCATCCCAAAAGGCCAGAAAGGGAAGCCAGGAAGCCTGTCTGAGATGGGGGATCCTGGCACTGAGCCAGACCCTGCACATGGCTGCTCCTCTTACAGTTTTATCATGCTGCCCACATTTGGACCAGCCTGAATGTACATTTGAGTTCATGGGGCCTATAGTCACACTGACTCAAGTTAACTTTGATGAGTAAGTAGTGGCCCTATTAAATGGGGTCAGCTTATGCTTGATTGTAATTTGCTAAAAATGAAAGCTAAGCTTGTTAAATCGCCTAGATTCTGTATTCAATCGTTATATGAAATTATGACATATTTCTAACTTAAGCAACTATTTCAATAAACCATTCTCCTTTATGATTAATTCTCCTTAATCTGGGTTTTTTTCTTTGGAAATTCACACAGACACATTCATCAGATGCTTTGTTTCCAAACAAATGTTAACTCCCCCTTCCCTGATTCCCCCCCAATCAGTCATGCTGGGACAGGCTATCCATGTCAATGGTGAGAATAGCTCACCAATTCCATTTGCTACTTGAAGATGAAGTGAAGCTCTAAGGTAGGGTAGAGGCAATGAGTTCTTACACATGATAAGCATCCCTCGTTCCAGGGGTCAGGGGAGAGAAGGGAAGCACTGGGGAAGGGAGGGGAAGAGGAGGGACTACACTGCCCAGATGGGAGGGAAGGGAAGGATCTGTCTCTGACCAGGATGTCCTTGCCTGCTGCATTTAAGGAGAAATACTTGCCTGCATGTTGGCTGCCCAGGAATGCTTGCTGTGCTTGGAATGGCTGTGACATAATGCATAAAGCAGGGCCTTGGAAGCCTGGCCCCATATTTGTAAGCAAATAGTTGGTATTTCTTGCGAGCTTCTATTTTAAGCCAAGGTATTGTTGATCCTGTGATAAGGACTTAGCAAAACAACTTGCAAAGTGAGTATGTAAATGATGGAAGAAAATGTTGGCATCTGTTTCATACAGATTTTACCACTCATAGCATCAGGTATGCAAAAAACAGAATTGTAATGCTAAAACCACAATATCTAAAATAACTGTTCTAATTGTCAACAGATTCTAAATAAACTAGAAAGAGAACGAGGGCTGGAAGAAGCTCAGAAACAACTCTTGCATGTAAAAGTCTTATTTGATGAAAAGAAGAAATGCAAGTGGATGTAAGCACTCTGGGGCCTGGCTTAATCTGGCAAAGTTCTTCAGACGACTTGGGAGCAAAATGGCTGCTTGAGCTACTCTGTGTCGTTAATTTCTTGTTTGCACATAGGTTCCACTTTGAGCACTGTCTTTTTAAGAGACCAAGGCACATGCACAGCTTTTAAAAAGCATACCAACCATTGTGCCTCTGTGTCTACTGTGGGAACCCTTCTGTAAATAGAGTTGAAGTGGTTGTTGCAAACAGTCTCCTTGTTTACAGAGAATACAGGGCCAGTAAGCGAATGTCAGTATTGTAACTACAGTCTCCACTTAAGCACAATGATATAAGTGGTTTTGTTTGAAAACTACAGCTATGTAGCACTTGTGCTACACTGTACCTCTGCATTGTAAAGGGATACTGCCAGTGCTCGAAACAAAATGTGAAATGAGTCATTTGGAAACAAGGTAGGGGTGTTAGGGCAACCTCGAGGATTTGCAGCATTGAAACTTTCCCCAGTAGTTCTTGGAAAAGCTGACCGCAGAATTTGGTAGTGTACACTTAGCATTTGTGAGTGTGTGTGTGTGTTTAAACCAAAAACTAACAGTGTTGCAACATTGTTGAAAGGGCTCGTGTTTTTCAGTGGTCATCAACTGCACTCCATCAAACTCACCTCCATTTCACCAAGGAGCTCTAAAGTAAGGAGAGTGGGCTTTATTTAAATGAACAGCATTTTAACCAGATACTCTGTCTTAATGTATGTTCCTTTTTTTCCATCTATTTTTTTGTACTAAATGTATTTGATAGTGGACATGTTGAATATTTACAAAAAATTCATTAATTCATTTCTGTTTCAAAACCTTTGATCAGAATGATCTGTGGAAGAGTAACTCCATTTCTATATGAGTGTCTCCTTGCTTTAGATTTCTGGTGAACCCTGTGGTTATGAATACTTGTGTGTGATTTAAAAAAAAAAAGATACATTTTACATTTCATCAAATTGCTGTTCACACTGGAGTATTACATATAAATATATATATTTGAGGCCCAAGGCCTGAAAAGTATTAGTATACAACTTGGTATCTTAGTCTTACTATGTACTTTTTGAAAGTATTCCTCGCAGGAGAAAGAATTTAAAATACCCATTTTATTCATGCCTTTCTTTTTAAAGAATTCTCTATCCAGTTATACTGTAGTCTTTTTAGTGCTGATTTTTTATTCCTGAATTTTTGCTGCTCATGACCAGTTTTAATACCACTGTGTTTTCCTTCTATTAAACCAGAAGAAGTAAACAGCATAATTGGCAACTCTTTTCTTGTGGCAGGCACCTTTTACCCTTGGTGCTCCAAATCCCCCATCTAGGAAAGAAATTTTTTCAAGTCAAATAACATTGATCACATATTCCTTGAAATCATTTACCAACACTGTATGGAGCATTAGGATTTAAATATGAATTTGTCTTAGATAAAGGCAATTCCTTTTTGCTCCTGAATTATCTGGAAAAGCATGAGAGAGGTGACACCTCAACAAACTGATCAGAGAAAATAAGCAGTTACTACCCTGATAGGCACCTTCC
This sequence comes from Colobus angolensis palliatus, assembly GCF_000951035.1. Taxonomy (NCBI): domain Eukaryota; kingdom Metazoa; phylum Chordata; class Mammalia; order Primates; family Cercopithecidae; genus Colobus; species Colobus angolensis. The sequence continues at coordinate 5,438,682 of NW_012110919.1, forward strand.
CAATCCTGTTGCTTTTGACCATTGTCTGTCCAACGGACACACCTCAAACAAACAAAACTACCAAATAGGTTATAGATCAGAATAAAGGTGAGAGGTCTGGTCCCCATCTAAGGCTGCTACAGTCTTCAAAGAGGCAAAGGAGTTCATAAGAGAACAACAGTAGGAGAGTTGAGAGCCAAGGGTAGGAGAGTTGCCCAAAAGACTTCCCCTACTTTAGGGTACTGAAAACGCAAAGGATCAGCTACAGCTTTATCTAAGTATTTACTGAATGCTACATGAGGGTGTCCCTGTCCAGCTTTCTGACACATGAGTCCTGTGTGGAGAGTTACCTCCTCTTCTGGGGACTGTGCTGTTGGGAACTTTGGGCAAGTCACTTACCTCTTTGTGCCTCAATTTCTGTATAATATTTCTAAGCTACCTCACTGAGGTGGTATGAAGATTCACTAATGTATGTAGCGTGTTTGTCAATCCTCCAGTGAAAAGCACTATCTAGATCACATTTTGGATCACATTAGCCAAATGCAGTAAATGGCCAAATTAGATGTGTGCTGAAGACAATCAGTCACTGGGTCTATATTAAACAGCAACCAGAGCAACAAATGGCAAACAATTTCTATTTTCAAGTTTCTTTGCATATTTTTTTGGTGCAAAACAGTTCATTTATAAACTTTTTTTTCTAACACTAGTGTCTACAGCAGCATTTAAAAAATTCTGTTACCTTTTCTGTATTAGGATTTAAAGTCTATTTCTTATTGTATACCTGATTGAAGCTGTTCTTGGAGATGAATGTTTTAATGTCTATACCCAAAAAAATAAACATTTTGATGTAACTGTGGACTGTCTTTTTTTTTTTTTTTTCAATTTTCTAGTTATAATAGGTTTTTTTATGCTAAGTGGCTCCATGGAAATTATTTTTCAGAGACAAGGTGTCACTGTATATGCTGTGAATAAGCAGCTGTATTATGTAGTAAGTAAACCTAGTTTCTTGCTAAATGGTGCTAAGGACTGCTCAATTACAATCCTGGCCTCCACTATCAACCTGGACTTTTGAATATGAACACCTTGGGATAATGAACATTCCACTTAATTTGGGAGACTTGAGCTTTAGCCTCATTAACATGAAATTATTCCAGCAGAATTCCTCTAAAAGATGTCACATTAAAAAGGCTTCCAATGGGTGTAAAAAAAAAAAAAAAGAGCATACTTAGGGACACAAAACACATAATTATTTGGTTAGAGCTACAATAATGGGAAGTAAAGTTAAATACCAACAATGTTTATAAAGGGACCTGAGTTCAAGTTTTATAATCAATGGCCTCCTTGTTAATACAGTCATATGATTTAATTAATTTGTACTTATTCTCTATTCTAACAAAGCCAAAGTCAGTAGACTGTCCTATTGCTAAATATATGCTATATGGTTTATGTAAAATTAAACACAAGAAAATATAGATTAAAAAAATATTAAGTTCTTTAATAAATTATGTGTACACAGCTTTTAGAAAAGGTAGCCTTTTGAATATAGATACCTTTACCTTCTTTATGCTGACTTTTAAACTGTCATCTTTTTTATATAGTAAACCAGAAGATGTGTACAGACCCTGTTATTGCCAAGTATCCCAAAGATGAAGAGGGAATTAATGATAGTTATATTTCACTCAAAATGCCAAAAAACATTTCAACAAAGTAAAAATTTTAAAACTTGACTCTAGTTCCTTTCATTCTCAAACCATTGTCAAATATTCTAAATATCTCTGAGACTTTCTCTTGTAATGCTTCACTTGTATAATCCTAAAATCCTGACAGTCATACAATACAGCATGTAGTAGTAGGTACCTTTTCTTAAGGCACATTCAAGTGTTTTGGCAAACAATAAAAAGTATCTAAATGCCACAGGTTAAAACATCAAGTTTTACTGAGTCACCAACTTCACCTCTTTTGATCTGCCTGTTCTCCAAGAACATCATTCTCCAGAAGATCCAAGTTCCTCTAATTGTTTTCTTTGTGTTGTTTCCAGTTCTTCTAGTCTTTTGCGAAGTAGGGAGAGTTCCTTTTGATGTTGTTCCTCCTTAAAATGATGTAGAGAAAGCATAGCAAAAGAAACTATTAAAAAACTAGTAGAAAAGTAACTGTTAGGCAGCAGCCTTGGACTGCCTCTTTTATATATGCCTATAATATCTGGCAAGGAAATGCTGACCACCGTAGCAGTCTAAAAACAGTAGCATGGGCTAAACTACCATCTAATTTTGCTTCTCTCCTGCCTCAGGCTCTAGCCTTAAGTGAAACCCATAGTCTGTTCTTCTCTAAGTGTAAAATTCACCAGGGAGTGAATTAGAAAATACTAATGCAGGGCCCAGGTATACTTACATGGCAACTTTCCAACAACACTGGTGTTTAACAGCAGTTATTATATAATAAAGCACTTGGCCTTAGATTCAATTTAGTGATTAAAATCTTCTGTGCTTACATTATAAAACATAATTACTTATTAATACTCCATCTTCTGAAAACGAATCAAATCTGATTCCTTCAAGACCTCAGGGGCCTGATACAATAGAAAGAGCCCAGGTTTTGGATTCAACAGGTTTAGGTTTGAAACTTTGTCACTTATTAGCTATGATCTTATGCAAGTCACTTCAGTCTGAATCAGTTCCCTTACCTATGAATTAGGAATAGTAATATCTGCCCTCAATGCATTTTTCGTTAGTATTAGACATTGCACGGAACATGCACAGTTCACTGCATTAGTAAATTCTCAGTAGTAATTAGTATTAACATTATGAATAAGCTACAAACTCTAGGTTACTCAAAGACTCAATCAACTTTCCTCTTGTCCAGTAAGAGATTTCACTCCCAGCACCATCACTAAAGGATCATGATTCAAACTGAATTCAGCAAATTTCTAGGCTAAATGAAAGGGAAGAAGTTAAAACTAGTGTTAAATGTTTATGCCATTTTTGTGGTGAATTTTGAGCACTGACCAAAGTGATAATTTGAGTTTTATCACCATATTTAAACATTAAAAACCTACAAAAATGTATGACTTTTTTTCTAAAAAAAAATAAATGCTCATACCTGCATATGAGGAGGAAATGGTAGCTCCATGCTTGGAACCATGGCTGATGACTGAAAGCTAACAGGATTGATAGATGCCGTTGGAGGCATGTTAGGGACCAAAATTAGACTTCGAAATTCATTATGTCTTCTCTGTATATCTTTTAGTCTTTTTTGAAGCCTTGTATAGTCTTCAAAAGGAACATTTTGTCTTAAAAAGAAAAAATGTTTATTTAATACGGTTATACCCTATTGAAGCACAGTATGATTCACAGAATATAATTTTAAACTGGAAGAGGATTTCTAAATTATGAGATCTATATATAATATATAGATAAAAAATCTGTTTACCTAGAAAGATAAACAGAAACATGACATAACATCTTACTCATTAGCAATCATTAGCATTGCAGACTATCAACTCATTATAAAGTTATATTTGCTAAAGATCTAAAATCTTTTGATACTTTGGTACTCACTCCTATCCTCCCACTCACTCCCATTCATGAATCCTGAAACTAAAGGGAGACTCTAAACCAAAAGAGTGCCTTATCTTACAGAAAGAATCAAATAAAAATACAGTTCATCCCTCAGTATACACATGGGATTAGTTCCAGGACATTCCTCATATATCAAAGCCTATGCATACAAGTCCTGCAGTCAGCCCTGCAGAAACCTGCATAATGCAAAAGCTGGTTCTCCGAACTGGAGGGTTTCACATCCTGTGAATACTATATTTTCTATCCATGTTTGCTTGAAAAAAAAATCTGCATATAAGTAGATCCATGCAGTTCAAGCCCATGTTGTCAAGGGTCAAGTGTAAAGAAAATGCTAGATTGAAGCTTACAAAATTGCCATTTTTAATAGGTGAAATATGGTCAAATATAGAGATTTTCACATAGTTCAATCTAATTTTTAAAATGTCAGTGTGATATTATAGTAAGAAATATATATTTGGTCTTTGCCCTTGGTTCCTGGCACATAGCTCCTAAAACTCTGGGAAACTCTGCATTGGTAAGAGTATCTTTTGTATATAAATAAGATAACTGGTGGCTGGGGGCCCCTGAATAGCTTCAGGATGATCGGGCAGGTCACCAGAAAGACTGAGGTATGATTAGAGGGTTGGAACTTTCAGCCCCACTCTCCAACCCCACCCACCGCATGACATCTGGGAAGGTAAAGGGCTAAAGGTTGAGTTGATCACCAATGGCCAATGATGTAATCAATCATGTCTATGTAATGAAGCCTCCATAAAAATCCAAAAGGCTGGGGTCAGAGAGCTTCTGGATTGCTGAACATGTGGAGGTGTCTGGAGGCAGGCATGCCCAGAGAGGGCATGGAAACTCCACACCCCCTTCCTCATACCTTTTCCTATGTATCTCTTTCATCTGGCTGCTCATCTGTATCTTTTGTAATACCCTTTCTAATAAGCTGGTTAACGTAAGTTTCCCTGAGTTCTGTAATCTGCTGTAGCAAATTAATTGAACATGATAAGCAGATCATGGGAACCCCAATTTACAGCCATTTTTAGCCAGTCAGTCAGAAGCACGGGTTACAACCTGGGGCTTATGGCTGCATTCTGAAGTGGGGGGCAGTCTTGTGGGACTGAGCCCTCTACCTGTGGGATCTGATGCTAAATCCAGGTAGACAGTATCAGACCTGAATTATAGGACACCTAGCTCATGTCCACTGGAGAACTGATTACTCCATGTATAGGAAAAAACCCCAAACATCTGGTGTCAGAAATGTTGTGTTGACTGTGTGAGAATAGGAAAAACACTGGTTTGTAATAGGAAAAAAACCAGTGTTTTTCCTATTATAAAAGGTAATCATAAAGGTGAAGCTACACAACTTTAGGAAAAACAACAAGGAGAAAAAGGCTAACACTTCAGGCCTTCACAGATCATCATCTTTTTGGACATGACTTTCAATAACCATTAATCACACCAGTAATCAAATATAATTTCAAAATCACTCAAAATTCTAGATGATCTGCACCACAGCTGGCCAATCTTGAATTGCTAACGTTTCAATATTAATGTTTATGGAAGAGAAAGTAAGTTGAATTCTGTTTTAGAAGGACTGAGCCAGGAATGGTGACTCATGCTTGTAATCCCAGTGCTTTGGGAGGCTGAGGCAGGAGAATGGATTAAGCCTAGGGGTTCGAGGCTACAGTTAGCTATGATTGTGCCACTGCACTCCACCCTGGACAACAGACCAAGACCCCATATTAAAAAAAAAGAAAAAGAATTGAAACAAAATTCAAAATTACAAGCGTGTTTGTAATTTACAAATTACTACCAAATTAATAAACTAAAGGTGGTTTCCTACTTTGGAACAGAGTATTGTAAGGCTAGCATTAATTCTACAGCCTAGAAACCTCTAGAATGTTCTTTAAAAAACAATTGTTCACCTTTTGGTAATAACTGAACCCAAGAACACCAGTGCACATCATAAAACATCACTGCAGGTATTATAGGCAGTTTCCACTACAGAAAAACCTAATACTTGAATAGCTAAGGTGCTGAAGGCTACCACTAATTCACCATTAAAAAGATTTTTCTTAACTTGAATCAAATGTGTCATATAATGCCACTACCAACAACTTAATATGACAAATCTCTGCTTTAAAAATGCTGATGATCCTGATTATCAGATGTGCTTGAATGTGACTACAAAAGCTCAATAGTATCTCCACACCAGGAAACCAAAACTGACCTTGGATTCAAAGTTGTAGCCACAATTTTCAGAACTATGCAATAGCTACAACTGTCTTGTCTCAGCAGCAAGAACACCACTCCTTGCTACCAAAGCCAGTGACACTTTCCGTCCCGGCATGTGATAGAGACCTTTTGGTTTAAAGGAACACAGTTAGGGGGTAAAAAAACAAAGGATACTAAGGGCCGGTCGCGGTGGCTCAACCCTGTAATCCCAGCACTTTGGGAGGCCGAGACGGGCGGATCACGAGGTCAGGAGATCGAGACCATCCTGGCTAACACGGTGAAACTAAAAAAAAATACAAAAAACTAGCCGGGCGAGGTGGCGGCGCCCGTAGTCCCAGCTACTCAGGAGGCTGAGGCAGGAGAATGGCGTGAACCCGGGAGACAGAGCTTGCAGTGAGCTGAGATCCGGCCACTGCACTCCAGCCTGGGTGACACAGCGAGACTCCGTCTCAAAAAAAAAAAAGGATACTACATTAGGAGTTATCAAGTTGTTTTAGAACTCTTTTAAAAGTATATTTTAAAAGAAAAGAAGGTACGTTATACTTAGAGACAAAGTTCTATGACCTCAAAATAACCACATGGGGTAGATACACACACAAACACATTACCTATTTAACACCTGATTTTCTGTTTCTAATTCTTCTTTCTTTGCCTCCAAGACTTCTACTTTCTCTTGTAGTCTTTTCAATTTGTTTTCATGGAGAGATTTTCTCTAGAAAAAGAGAAATATGAACAAGTATGTTAATACATAATCTCTTATTTGAACAAAACTATATAGAAAATATTTTACTCACCAAAAACTGTATTTAGATATGAATGTTTTCAGTGAATACTAGAAACAAAGATTAGTAGACATGGCTCTTTCTGAAAATTGCAAAGATAATAAACCACAGATCTATCTAATATTCTCAATGTGACAATTATGAGTGCCAAACAAAAAAAAACTGGTATCAATAATTGCTGCAAATAAAAAAATCTACAAAGGGAAGGAGTCAAATTTTACTACCAAGTCTGCCTTTACATCTGGTAAGAAATAATGAACTCTCCATTGTCCCAGAAGATAGCATGTGTTTAAGAGAACTAAGCCAGGTACAGTGGCTCATGCCTGTAATCCCAGTGCTTTGGGAGGCTGAGGCAGGAGGATGGATTAAGTCTAGGAGTTCAAGGCTACAATTAGCTATGATTGTGCCACTCAAGAACCCATCTTAAAAAAATAAAAATAAAAGGTGGGGGGTGGGGCCGGGCGCAGTGGCTCATGCCTGTAATTCCAGCACTTTGGGAGGCCGAGGCAGAGAGATCACGAGGTCAAGAGATCGAGACCATCCTGACCAACATGGTAAAACCCATCTCTACTAAAAATACAAAAATTAGCTGGGCGTGGTGGCGGGCGCCTGTAGTTCCAACTACTCAGGAGGCTGAGGCAGGACAATCACTGGAACCTGGAAGGCGGAGGTTGCAGTGAGCCGAGATTGCGCCACTGCACTCTAGCCTGGCAAAAGAGCAAGACTCCGTTTTAAAAAAAGAAAAGAAAAAAAAAATTACAAGCATGTTTGTAATTTATAAATTACTACAAAATTAATAAACTGAAGGATCAGAAAGCTAAGATAGATATGGATGCATCTGTTTAAAAGTTGCCTTTCTAAATCTTAAAAGGAAAAAATTTAAACTTTACAATATACAAAGGAAAAAATTTCTAAGTAAATATTGTATGGTTTGATTAAATAATATGGGAAAGCCCAGGTAAAATGCAAAAGGAGTATATGGAAAAAAGTAGTATTTTTTTTTTTCAGTTTTTATACACAGGTCTTTTGTTTTTTAATAGAAAAACACCTATGATGTTAAAACTCATTTAGTCACTACAAACCTTTTAGGTATTTGTTTTTGAATTCTTTTTTAACTGAAATATAATCTTATAGAGAAATGAATAGCATATAAATGTAAAGCTCAATGAAAAACCACAAAACAAATGCTGGCATGAATCCCTTGTAGGTCAAGAGTACTGCCATGCCAGAAGGGCCCCTTCCTTTCCCCCTTCCAATCACTAGGCCTGTCATCCTCTGAAAAGGTAACCAACTAATTTACTTCCAAAAGTATAGTTTACTTTTGCCTATTTTTGAAGCTCATATACATACAATCATAGTATATACTCTTTTATTAATGGCTTTATTTCACTCAACATTGTGAGATTTGTTACTTACAGATATACTTAATTCCCACATATTATATTCCACTTATGATTACTCTATAGTCTAGTATATTCACTCAGTATACCATCAAGGGTTATTTGCATTATTTCCAGTTGGGACTATTACAACTAACTCTGCACGAGCATTCTTTCTCATGCTTTGATTGTCCCACATCCTCCAACATCCCAGAAGGCTTCCTTATGCTCCTGTCTACCCTGGCAAAAGAACCACTCTTCTAGCCTTTATCACCATAAGTATTTATTTAAGAATTTATAGGTAGTTAAGGAGTCCATCTGTCTATCCATCCACCCATTCATATGCAAGAAATAATAAATTTATGCTCTTTTGTATCTGGACTTTTTTCTCAGCATTTTATATGACTAAGCCATGGGTGTTGTATTGTCACAGCACTTCTTTTTCATTGTAATGTTGTCATCCACTGTACAAATATACCACATTTTACCCATTTTCCTGTTGATGAAAATTTAAATTGTTTCCAGTCTGGGGATATATTTTATGAACATTCCTAAACAAGTTTTTGGCAGATGGTAAGTACCTCATTCTCTTGAGTATACACCTATGAGTGTGTCATAGTGTATACATGTTTTAGCTTTAGTAGATACTGCCAGTTTTCTAAAGCAGTTCTACCAATTAACATTTTCACCAGGAATATGTGAGTTCTAGCTGTTCCACATTTTTGCCAATAGTTGGTATGGTCAGTCTTTTAGTTTTTGCATCCTGTTTTGGTGAAATACAGTATCTCACCATAGCTTTAATTTACATTTTCCTGATAGCTAAAGGTACTGAGCACCTTTTCTTATGCATGTTAGTCATCTGGATATCCCTTCTTTGTGAAGTGTCCATCCTAGTTTTTTGTCCATTAAAACTTTTGAGTAACCCGATTCCCACTGATTTGTAGTTCTTTATATATTCAAGATATGAATCGTGTGTCAGATACATATGTATTGCAGATTGACCTTATCCAGCCTGTGGTGTCATTTTCTATAAAGAGTATCCCTTAATAAAAAGCTTTTAATTTAAATAAAATCAATTACATCAATCATGTATTTTATAGTAAGAACTTTTTGCATCCTGCTTACTTTTACTATCCCAAGACCCTAAAATTTTCTCCCAAGTTTTCATCTAGAAGCTTTATTTTTTCATTTTTATCTATGTTGTGAGGTTAGGTTGAGTTTAATCAATTGACTCACTACTATTTGAAGGAGCCTCCTTATCAAAATGCAGTGGTACCTTTAATGTAAACCTACTTCTGCTACTGTTCCGTTTGCCTGTTTATCCTTGTGCCAATACCACACTGAATTACTGTAGCTTATATTTGGTGTTGATACCTGGTAGTTTTAAGTCCTCTAGCTTTATTGTTCTTCAAGATTGCTTTGGTTATTCTAGTCCTTTGTACTTTCAGATGAATTTTAGAATCTACTTTCTAATTTCTACAAATAAACCTGCTGAGCTCTTGATTAGAACTGCATTCAACTTATGGATAAATTTGGGAAGAACTGACACCTTAATATTGAATCTTCCAAGTCATGAACATGGTACAGTTTTCCCTTTAGATATTCTTCAATTTTTCTTAGCAGTATTTGTATTTCAGTGTAGAAGGCATAAACATCTTTCAACAGATTTGTTTCTAGGTATTTTATGTATTTTCATGCTATTGTAAATGGCATTTAAATATCTTCTAATTGTGTGTAAAGAAAAATAACTGGTATTTGTTACTTGACTTTGTATCTAGAAATTTTAAAAATACACATTAACAGTTTGACAGATTTGACTTTTATGCATGCACAGTGACATTTGTGAATGATAATTTTAACTTCCTTTCTACTCTTTATGTCTGTTTCTTTATTCTTAAAACTTTTTTTTATGCTCAGAGGTACATGTGCAGGTTTGTTTTATAGGTAAACTCATGTGCAAGTTTGTTTTATAGGTAAATAGATTATTTCATCACCCAAGTACTAAGCCTAGTACCCAAGTTATTTTTTCTGATCCTCTCCTTCCTCCTATGCTCCACTCTCAAGTAGGCCCCAGTGTTTGTTGTTCCCTTTTGTGTCCACGTGTTCTCATCATTTAGCTCCCACTTATGAGAATAAAAACATGCAGTATTTGGTTTTCCTTTCTTGTGTGAGTTTGCTAAGGATAATGGCCTCTTGCTCCATCCATGTACCTGGCAAAGGACATTATCTCATTCTTTTTTATGGCTGTATAGTATTCCATGGTGTATATATACCACATTTTCTTTATTCAATCTTCCATTGATGGGCATTTAGGTTGATTCTCATGTCTTTGCTATTGTGAATAGTGTTGCAATGAACATATGCATGTATGTGTCTTTATGGCAAAAAGATTTATAATCTTTTGGGTATATTTACACAGTAATGGTATTGCTGGGTCCAATGGTAGTTCTGTTTTTAGCTCTTCGAGGAATTACCACACTGCTTTCTACAATGGTTGAACTAATTTACACTCCCACCAACAATGTGTAAGTATTCCCTTTTCTCCACAACCCTGCCAAAATCTGTTTTTTTTTGTTAATAGCCATTCTGACTGGTGTGAGATGGTTTGCATTTCTCTAAAGATTAGTGATGTTGAGCTTTATTTCATATGCTTGTTGGTCACATGTATGTCTTCTTTTGAAAATGACCTGTTCATTTCCTTTGCCTACTTTTGATTGGAGTTGTTTTTATCCTGTAAATTTAAGTTCTTTATAGATGCTGGATAGACCTTTGTCAGATGCAGATGCATAGTTTGCAAATGTCTTCTCCCATTCTGTATGTTGTCTGTCTACTCTGTTGACAGTTTCTTTTGCTGTGCAGAAGCTCTTAATTAGAACCCATTTATCAACTTTTGCTTTTGTTGTGATTGCTTTTGGCATCTTTTTTTCTTTTTTGTTGAGACAGAGTCTCGCTCTGTCGCCCAGGCTGGAGTGCAGTGACCGGATCTCAGCTCACTGCAAGCTCCGCCTCCCGGGTTTACGCCATTCTCCTGCCTAAGCCTCCCGAGTAGCTGGGACTACAGGCTTCCGCCAGCTCACCCGGCTAGTTTTTTGTATTTTTTAGTAGAGACGGGGTTTCACCGTGTTAGCCAGGATGGTCTCGATCTCCTGACCTCATGATCCACCCGTCTCGGCCTCCCAAAGTGCTGGGATTACAGGCTTGAGCTACCGCGCCCGGCCGCTTTTGGCATCTTCACCATGAAATCTTTGCCAGTTCCTATGTCCTGAATGGTATTGCCTAGGTTGTCCTCCAGCATTTTTATAGTTTTGGATTTTACATCTAAGTCTTTAATCCTTCTTGAGTTGATTTTTGCATATGGTGTAAGCAGGTCTAGTTTCAATCTTCTGCATATGGCCGTTTATCCCAGTACCATTTAATGAATGGGGTGTCCTTTTTCCCATTGCTTGTTTTTGTCAGCTTTGTTGAAGATCAGATGGTTGTAGGTGTGAGGCCTTAACTCTGGTTACTCTATTCTGTTCCATTGGTCTATGTGCCTGTTTTTGTATCAATATCAAGCTGTTTTGGTTATTGTTGCCCTATAGTATAAAGTCAGGTAGCATGATGCTGCCCACATTTTTGTTGTTGTTGTTGTTTGGCATAGGATATTGCTGTGGCTATTTGGACTCTTTTTTGGTTCCATATGAATTTTAAAAGTATTTTTTCTAGTTCCATGAAGAATGTCATTGGTAGTGTGATAGAAATAGCACTGAATCAATAAGTTGCTTTTGGCAGTATGACCATTTTAATGATATTGATTCTTCCTATCCATGAGCATGGAAAGCTTTTCTATTTATTTGTATCATCTCTGATTTGTCTAAGCAGTGTTTTGTAATCATCATTGTAGAGATTGTTCACCCCCGTTTAGCTGTATTCCTAAATATTTTATTCTTTTTGTGCAATTGTGAATGGGATTGCGTTCCTGATTGGCTCTCAGCTTGGCTGCTGTTGGTGTACAGGAATGCTAGTGATTTTTGTACATTGATTTTGTATCTTGAAACTTTGCTAAAGTTATCAGCTGAGGAGCTTTTCGGATTGAGACTCTGGGTGTTTTCTAAACATACAATCATGTCGATTGCAAACAGGAATAGTTTTACTTCCTCTCCTCCTATTTGGATGCCCTTTCTTTTTCTTTCCCTCATCCCTCTTCTCTCTCCTCTCTCTCTTTCTTTCTTTCTTTCTCTTGCCTAACTACTTTGACCAGGACTTCTAATACTCTGTTGAATAGGAGTGGTGAGAGAGGGTATCATTGTCTTGTGCTGGTTTTCAAGGAGAATGCTTCCATAACTTGCCCATTCAGTATGATGTTGGCTGTGGGTCTGCCACAGATGGTTCTTACATTTTGTAGTATATTCCTTCAATACTTAGTTTATTGAGTTTTTAATATAAAGGGATATTGAATTTTGTCAAAAGCCCTTTCTACATCTATTGAGATAAACATGTGGTTTTTGTCTTTAGTCCTGTTCATGTGATGAATCACCTTTATTGATTTGCACATGTTGAACCAACCTTGCATGCCAGAGATAAAACCTATATGATCATGGTAGATTAGGTTTTTGATGTGCTACTGGATTCGGTTTGCAAGTATTTTGTTGAGGATTTCTGCATCAATGTTCATCAAAGATATTGGCCTAAAGTTTCCATTGTTGTGTGTCTGCCAGATTTTGTTATCAGGACAATGCTGGCTTCACAGAATGATTTGGGAAGGATTTCCTGCTCCTCTATTTTTTGTAATAGTTTAAGTAGAAACAGTACCAGCTCTTCTTTGAACATTTGGTAGAATCTGGCTGTGAATCCATCTGGTCCTGGGCTTTCTTTGGTTGGCAGATATTTACTACTGCCTCAATTTCAGAACTCATTATTGGTCTGTACAGGGTATCAACTTCTTCCTGGTTCTGTCTTGGGAAGGTGTATGTGTCCAGAAATTTATCTATCTCTTCTAGCTTTGTTAGTTTGTTAGTTTGTATGCAGAAAGGTGTTCATAGTTGTCTGTGATGGTTGTTTGTATTTCTGTGGGGTCAATGGTAACATCCTCTCTGTCATTTCTAATTGTGTTTATTTGGATCTTCTCATTTTTCTTCATTAGTCTATCTAGTGGCCTATCAATTTTCCCAAAAATGCAACTCCTGTATTAGTTAATCTTTTGAATGGCTGTTCATGTTTTGATCTCCTTCTGTTCAGCTCTAATGCTAGCTTTGGGTTGGTTTTCTCTTGGTCCTCTAATTCTTTTAGTTGTGCTGCTAGGTTGTTAATTTGGGATCTTTTTAACTCTTTGATGTGGGCATTTGGTGCTATATATTTCCTTCATAACATTACCTTAGCTGTGTCCCAGAGATTCTGGTATGTTGTATCTTTGTTCTCTTAGTTTCAAATAACTTCTTGATATCTGCCTTAATTTCATTATTTACTCAAAAGTCATTCAGGAGCAGGTTAACTTCCATGTAATTGCATGGTTTTGAGCAATTATATTTTTAGTCTTGATTTCAACCTTTATTGTGCTGTGTGTTTGGTATTTCAGTTATTTTGCATTTGCTGAGGATTGTTTTATGTCTGATTGTGTGGTCAATTTCAGAGTATGTGTCATGCAGCAATGAGAAAAATGTATATTCTGTTGTTTTTGGATGAAGAGTTCTGTAGAGGTCTATCAGATCCATCTGGTCCAATGTTAAGTTCAGGTCCTGAATATCTTTGCTAACTTTCTTCCTTGATGATTTAATACTGTCAGTGGAATGTGGAAGTCTCCCACTATTATTTTGTGGGAGTGTAAGTCTCTTTGTAGGTCTCTAAGAACTTGCTTTATAAATCTGGGTGCTTCTATGTTGGGTGCATATATATTTAGGGTAGTTAGGTTTTCTTATTGAATTGAACCCTTTACCACTATGTAATCCCTTGTCTTTTTTGATTTTTGTTGGTTTAAAATCTGTTTTGTCTGAAATTAGGATTGCAACCCCGGCATTTTTCTGATTTCTATTTGCTTGGTAGATGTTCCTCCATCCATTCATTTTGAGCCTATGGGTGTCATCACACATGAGACAGGTTTCTTGAAGACAGCATATCATTGGGTCTTGCTTTTTCATCCAGTTTACCATTCTGTGCCTTTTAAATGGGGGCACTTGGCCCATTTATATTCAAGGTCAGTATTAATATGTGTGAATTTGATCCTGTCATTGTGTTGTTAGCTGGTTATTAGGCTGGCTTGTTTGTGTGGTTGCTTTATAGTGTGGCTAATCTGTGTACTTAAGTGTGTTTTTGTATTGGCTGGTAACTATCTTTTTTTTTTTATGCTCTCTCTCAGCAGAATCATGGTAACCATCTTTCCATATTTAGTGTTCCTGTCAAGATCTCTTGTAAGATGGGTCTCCATTTTATAAGCATTTGCTTATCTAAAACTCCCTCAGCATTTACTTATCTAAAAAGGATCTTATTTCTCCTTTATTGAGGAAGGTTTGGCCAGATATGAAATTCTTGGTTGAAGATTTTCTTAAGAGTGTTGATTACAGGTCCCCAGTCTCTTCTGCCTTGAAGGGTTCCTGCTGAGAGGTCAGCTGTTAGCCTGATGGGGTTTCCTTTGTAGGTGACCTGCCCTTTCTCTCCAAGTACCTTTAATATTCTTTCATTTTGATCTTGGAAAATCTGATGATTATATGTCTTGGGGATTATCTTCCTGTGTAGAATCTTGTTCTCTATAGTTCCTGTTGGAAGTTTTCTTGGACAATATCCTGAAATGTGTTTTCTAAGTTGTTTGCTTTCTCCCCAACCCTTTCAGGGATGCCAATGATTTGTAGATTTGGCCTCTTTATATAATCTCATATTTCTTGGAGGTTTTGCTCATTCTTTTCTATTCTTTTTTATTTTTGTCTGACTGTCTTATTCCAAAGAGCCAGTATTCAAGTTCTGAGATTATTCAGCTTGGTCTCTCTCCTGCTGTTAATACTTGTGATCGCATTGTGACATTCTTATAGTGTGTTTTTCAGCTCTATCAGATCAGTTAGGTTCTTTTTTATACTGGCTATTTCATATGTCAGTGCCTGTATCGTTTTATTGTGATTCTTAGTTTCCTTGGATTGGGTTTTGCCATTCTCCTGAATCTTGATGATCTTCATGCCTACCCATATTCTGATTTCTATTTGTGTCACTTCAGTCAACTCGGCCTGGTTAAGAACCCTTGTTGGAGAACTAGTGGCCATGTGAGTTGACACTCTGACCATCTGAGTTGCTAGAATTCTTCAGTTGATTCCTTCTGTCTGATAGTTCCATCTCTGCTTGGGGGCGTTCCTTTAACTGCTAGGCTGACTCTGATTGAAGTGGTCAGCCAAGGTCAGGGTAGTTGTGCTAGAGTTCCAGGTTGGATCTGGACCAACCAGGTTGGACCCTGCCCAAGGAGGAGAAGTGAGGACTGGGACTTGCATGGAGAACAGTCTGGCAACTTTTCAGAGGTGGGTGTTTTGTGTTGGGCATCCGTACCAGCCCCTGGTCCCTGCAGACTCTCCAGAGCCTGGAGACAGTAAGGGTGAGGGTTACAAGACAGCAAAGATGGCAACCCATCCCTCCCACTAGGAGCTCTCTCCCAGATAGTAACAGAGCTGCTACTGGCTTGATGGCCCTGGTGGGGATGGCTGGAGATCCAGGTTGGAAGGACCTGCTCAGTGAGGAGATACAGAATCAGGGACCCACATAACAGTCTGGCCACTTTTCCATAGGACTGCTACAGTATGCTGGGGGTCTGCTCCAACCCCTTTTCATCTTGAATTTTCCAGTACCTTAAGATATCAACAAGGAAGTCTGTGAAACAGCAAAGATGGAGGACTGCCCTTCTCTCTGGGAGCTCTGTCCCAGGGAGGCACAGACCTGTTGCCGGCAGAACACATTAACAGGAGGTGGCTAGAGACTTTGGTTGGGAGATCCCACCTAGTGAGGAGTAACAGAATCAGGGACCCACATAAAAAAGCCATCTGGCTTCTTCCATAGGGCAGCCATGCTTTGCTAGGGGTCCACTCCAGCCCCTAGTCACCTCAGACTCTCTAAAGCCTGAAGACAACAGCTAAGGCTGCTAAACAGCGGAAGTGGTGGTCCACCCTCTCTTTGGGAGCTCTGTTCCAGGGAGGTTTGAAACTGCTGCCAGTCAAAAAACACTGGTGCAGATGGCTGGAAACCCTGGTCAAAAGGCCCTGTCCACTGAGGAGGAATGGGATTAGGTATTCGTGAAAAAGCAGTCCGGCCACTTTTTCATAAAGCAGTTGTGCTGTGATGGGGGTCTCCTCGAGAGTTGCTTCGGACTCTCCAGATCCCAAAGGCAAAGAGCTAAAGCTGCAAAACAGCAAAGCTGGCAGCCCATCCCTCTCTCTGGGAGATCCATTCCAGGGAGGTCTGAAACTACTGCTGGCCAGAAAACACTGGTGGAGGTATGGTTGTAGACCTGTCGGGAGATTCCACCCAGTGAGGAGAAACGAGATCCAGGAGCCACATGAGAAAGCAGCCTGGCTACTTCTCCTTAGAGCTGTGTACCAGGGGATCACTCCAGTCCCTAACCATCTCAGACTCCCTAGAGCCCAAAGGCAACAATGGCTAAGAATGTGAAACATCAAAGATGACAGCCAATCCCTCCCCCTGGGAACTCTGTCCCAGGGAGGCTTGGAACCACTGCCAGGTGGAAAACACCAACAAAAGTGACTAGTGACCCTGTTCGGGAGAGCCCCCATTCATTGAGAAGCAGGGTCCAGAACCTGCATAAAAAAGCAGTCTGGGCGCTTTTCCATCGGGTGGCTGCACTGAAGGCAACAATAGCTAATGCTACAAAACAGCAAAGATGGCAGCCCATCCTTCCCTCTGAGAGCTCCACCTCAGAGAGGTGTAACACTGCTACCAGTGGCTGGCTGGAGTTCCAAGCCAGTGGGTGTTATCCTGCAAGGTGCCATGGTAGTGGGGCCTGCAGACTATCACTGCTCCATCCCTTGGATTCAGCCTCTTTCCTAGGGGCATGTACACGGGTCTAACATCCCGCTTGGCTGGAGTTGCAGTTGCTTTTGATGGGAAACCTGGGTATCTAAAGCTCCCAGGGCTCTATGTGTATCTGAGCAGCTGCATTGCTGAGACTCCACGTAATTCTGTGTATCAGGCTGCAGACCCTGGTGGAGTGGGCTCATAAGGGGATCTCTTGACCCGTGGGTTGCAAATATCCAAGGAGAAGTGTGGGTTGCCAGGGTCACTCACTCACTCACTACTTCCCTGGGAAGAGGAGGCTCCCCTGGCTCTGTGTCACTCCCAAGTGGGTGACTGTCCTGCTTGCTTTGGATCTTTCTGGGTCAAGTTGTTTTCTTGATGAATCCCAATGCGTGTACCTGGATGCTTCAGTTGAAGGTGCTGTATTTACTTACTCCTTCTATTTCTCTCCATGAAAGTGGCACACACTAGCTGCTCCTAGTTGGCCACCTTGGCCAGCCACCCCCTACATTTCTTCTTCTTGCCTTATTATACAAGCTAGAACCTCCGATAAAATATTAAACAAAATGGTAATAGTAGACATCTGTTCCTGACCTTGGGTAAGTAAGGGGAAGCAGTCAATATTTTTAATCAGTATGTATGATGTTAGCTGCAGAATTTTTGTAGATACCATTTATAAGATTGAAAATTCCCTTCTGTTCCTAGTTTGACAGAAGTTTTTATCATGAATGGGTGTTGAATGTTGTCAAATTATGTTTCTGAGTCTCTTAAGAGGATCACAATAGTTTTCCTTCTTTGTTCTGTTAGGGTGTTGAATTACACTGAACAATTTTGCACGTTAAGCCACCTATATTCCTAGAATAAAACCTAAATGCTCATGATATATTATCATTTTTCTGTATCACTAAATTCAGTTTGCTAATATTTAAGATTTTTATATCTATGTTTATAATGCAATTTTTCTTTTCTTATATTGATTGTATCAGGTTCTAACCTTGTAAGTGGAGATGTGTTTCCTCCTTTTCTATTATCTGGAAGAGTTTGAGTTAAGATTTGAATTAATTCTTCCTTAACTATTTGGAATAATTTACCAGTGAAGCCAAATGAGGCATTTCTTTGTGGAAGGTTTTTAACTGAAGATTTCATTTCTTTAATAGATACAGGACTATCCAAATGACCTAATTCTTCTTGTATTAGGTTTAAGATGTTCTTAAAGAAATGTATTCATTTATTCTAAATTGCATGATTAATTAGCATAACAGTTTTTATACCATTCCTTCTGTTTTAACATCTATATGCAGATAGTTAATATCTATAGGTAGATATCACTTTTTTCATTCACTATATTGTTCATTTGTGGCTCTAAATCTCATCTACTTTGTGGGGAGTCTGAGGACAATCAGTCTTTCCAAGGTTTTATCAGTTTCATAATCTTTTCAAAACCAACTCTTGGCATTTCTGTGTTCCTCACTGTACATCTTCTGTCTCTGTCACTGATTTCTGCTCGTCTCTTGATGATGGTGATGTTGTCTGCTATTAAATCTATCCATTGAGTTAAGTATTGTTATTGTGTTTTTTAGCTCTAAACTCATCCTTTTTAGTGCTGATCTGCAACCTGGACTACGAAAACGTGGTTTCCCTGACTCCTATTCTGCCCCTCTACACAACAGCCAGAGATTCATCAAAAATGTAATTCAGATATCATTTCTCAATTCAAAAACCTCCAGTGTGTTCCTACCTTAACTGAGAATAAAAGCTGAAGTCATGGCATAATTTGGCCTCCTACTATACATCTCTCTATTCTAGCTTCCTGGGCCTCCTGTGTTCCTTCAACATACCAAGCAGATTCCTGCCTCTCTTGTACTTGCTATTTCCTCTGTCTGGAACACCTTTACCTTACATATAACAACGTGGCATCCTCCCTCCTTTCCTTCAGTCTCTGCTCAAATGTTACCTTACCAGAGAAGCCTTGCCTGACCACCTACATAAAACAGCACCCCCTACTCCTGTCAATTTTCTTTTTTTTTGACATGGAGTCTTCCTCTGGTGCCCAGGCTAGAATGCACTGCCACCATCTCAGATCACTGCAACCTCTGCCTCCAGGGTTCAAGCAATTCTCCCTGTCTTAGCCCCCTGAGTAAGTGGGATTACAGGTGCCTGCCACCATGCCCGGCTAATTTTTGTAGTTTTAGTAGAGATGGGGTTTCCCCATGTTGGCCAGGCTGGTCTCGAACTCCTGACCTCAGGTGATCTGTCCGCCTTGGCCTCCCAAAGTGTTGGGATTACAGGTGTGAGCCACCACGCCCAGCCTACTCCTGTCAATTTTCCTCTTAGTACTCACCTCCACCTGATAGTATTTCTTTCTTTCTTCTATGTCTCCTAACCAACTACAATGTAAACTCCTCGGTGCAGGGTCTTTGTTTACTTCTGTATTCCAGTGAATGAGTAAGTACCTGATACATAATAGATGCTTAACAGATCTGTTGAGTAAATTGGATAAATGAATACAGATAAACCTTGTAGGGAAGACAGTCTGACCAAGGATGTTAGTAATAGGAATGAAAATAAATGGGGTGGGGGAAAATTTGAGAGGCATCATAAAGGAAGAATTCATAGGCTTTATGAGTTCTTATTTTAGGTTGAATAGTGTCTCCCAAAAATTCATGGGCACCCAGAACCTTAGAATGTGACTGTGGTATAATAAGAAATATATTTGGTTCTTGTCCCCAATTCCTGGTACAGAGCTGCTAAGACCTGTGGAACTGTATAAGTGATGTAAGTGTTTTTGTATAATTCATAACAAGTCCCTTTCAATCATACCTGAGTTGATGTTAATGAGGTAACTTAAAGTTGAGGCCCCTAGACAGCCTAAGGATGGGGGCTGGTCACCAGAAAGACCAAGTGATTAGATGGTGAATGCTTTCAGGTTCACTCCCCTGACCCGTATGAAGGGGTGGGGGCTGGAGATTTTGGTCTACAAAAACTCTTCAACAACGAGATTTTGAGAGCTTCCAGACTGGTGACCACATTGACTTGCTGCAAGGGTGGCTCACACAGAGAGGGCATGGAGGCTCTATACCCCGACCCCCAACACCTTGCCCAATGCATTTCTCCTATTTGGCTATTCCTGACTTTTATCCTTTACAATAAACTGGTAAATATAGTGTTTTCCTGAATTTTGTGAGCCATTCTAGCAAACTATTAAACTGAAGGAGGGGGTTGTGGGAACTCCTAAGTTAGTCAGTCAGAATACAGGTGACTCAGACTTGCAGCTGGTGTCTGCAGTTGGGGCAGTCTTGTGGGACTGAGCCCTTTAACTTGTGGGATCTGACTCTAACTCCACGTAGATAGTTTCAGAATTGAATTTCTGGACACCTGGTTGGTATCCAGAGAACAGAGAAATGATCGCTGGTATTGGAAAAGACCCTAGAGTAATCTTAATTGGAAATAGGGTCTACAAATGTAATCAAGTTAAGATGAAGTTAGACTGAATTACAGTGGGCCCTAAATCCACTATGGCTGATATCCTTACATAAGAGGAGTGAAATCTGGACACAGAGCAACAGATACACAGGGAGACCATCATGTAAAGACAAGGCAGAGACTGGAGAGATGTGTCCGTCTAAAACCCAAGGAACCCCAAGGATTACCAGCAACTACCAGAAGCTAGACAAGGGGCATGAAAAAAGATCCTTCTCCAGAGCCTTTTGAAGAAGCATGCTTCTGCTGGCACTCTGACTGTAGATTTCTAGGCTCCAGAACTGTGAGAGAATAAGCTTCTGTTGTTTTAAGCCACAAGGTTTGTGGTAATTTGTCACAGCAGCCCTAGGAAACTAATATAGTGCCTGACTAAATTTGGAGATAAGGCAGACCTCAGGATGAATCACAGGTTTGAAGCCTAAGTGACTGCAAGAATAACTTCTACTGAAAGAAATGGAAAGTCCAGAGGGAAAATTAGTGGAAAGGAATGATTCTAATTTTTACTTGAGTGGTCCAACACAATCACAGGATAGTCAAATGGATGGATGCCTTAGTGTTATAAACATTATGACACAAAGGACTAATAGAACAATTAAAAGAATATAGGTGTAAGAATTAAGGCTGGGATTCCCCTTTTATCACCTTCTAGTCAAATCCAATTAACTTTTTTTCAATGATTATGTTAATGACCATTTATCTTTGATACCTTTCTTTACCTTTGGTTCCCACAACATCACAATATAGCTTCTACCTCTGTTCACCACCACAGCTAGCTCCTCGTTCTAAGTAAATTTAGTATTCTTCGGCGATCTGCAAAATCTTGAGTTTCTATTTCTCTAATTTGAATTATTCATCTCTGAAATTCACATTCTATTATTTCTAGTTACCTATATAATATCTTTACTTAAGACTCTACGTCATGTCTACATGGATGTACTGCCATCATTTCCTATCTGACGTATGTTTCATATCTTTCTACTCAACTGACGTTCTTCAATCCATTATAATAACTCCACTTACGTCTTCTCACAGCTAAAATACTTCATAGTTTTCTTTCTTATTGACCAATATATTCTGCAATTATTTTTTCCTTTGGAATACCTCTGGCAGTCAACTTTCACCTTCATTCCTATATTCCAAGTCCCAATTTTAGACTTCTTACCTCCCTTTAAGTTTACTACAGCATCTTCCTAACTGGTCTCCTTGTCTTCAGATTTTTTTCTATCTAGCACAGTGGTTCTCAAATTGTAGAGTCCGCATAAATCACCCACGAGTGACTAGTGGGATTATTTAGGTGTTTTTTGCATGTTATCTTATTTCTCCAACAAGATTATATAGTTATCAAAGTCAAGGAGTAATCATGGCTTCTATTTCCCCCCAGTGTATAGCATAATCTAGGCCACACAACACATTCAATCAGATATTTTGCAACTTCAAGACTATGATTCATCTCTTTTTTGAAAACATTCATAATAGTATCTGACCAAGAAGTATTTCAGAGACATATACCTTAGAATAAAAATAACAAGTTGTCATTCCAGGTTCCTCAAGAAAAAAGAAAAATCCAACTCACTGTGTTCGCTTCAAGAGATCTCTCTTCAGTGGGGATGGGGGGAAATACATTCTCTCTGTATGTATCAATCATAGAAGGGCATCCCAACTCAAGATCCTGGTCAAACTTTTCCAAACAAATCAACACAACAAAACATCATTTACGTCAAAGACTACTTAAAAACAGCAGAAATGACAATCTCTGAGCTTAGGAGCTTGGAGCTCTGAGTAAACACAGATGGCAGTGAGCCATCTTATCCAGCCTGAGGGAAAAAAGAACTTTTCACAGGAAAGCAACTCTAAAGGATTATTTCTGCCCTGGGTATCATAATTTGTGACTTTTGTTAAGTCTTACGGCAAAAAATGTTATGACTTTTGGCATTAAAGAACCTAAAAAGTCTGTTGCACTCTTATGAATTATATTTATGTATAAATCTGATAGCTAAAATTGTCAAATAGAAGCATTATCTTTAACTTGAATGGGAAAAGGGTATGAGTTAAATTAATTTACAGTGATTATTCTGATACAAGAAATGACTCATATGGACCATAGCTATATTAAGCGAAAAATTGTTAAGTATTTGGAATCAAAGAAAGCAGGAAATTAAAGCCTAACAGAGCAGTGGAAAGAGTACCAGACTGAGAACAGAAACATGTAGATTTTAGTCAACTTTTGATTCTTACTCGTTAAGTAATCTTCCTGGGTACTTCCTCTCTTAGTTTGCTAACTTGTAAAAGCTATCTGAATGCTAAGATCCCTTCCAGTCCTAAAATTATATACACTTACATACTTTTTAATTGTATTTCTAAGTTACACATGATGTTTTTCTATTTTAATTGATGTAAACTTGTAAGCTCCTAGGGCAGTGTCCCACGTAGTACGACAACTCTAGGTCATAATCATTCACTGAATTGACCTTAACAATTTCACTATGACTTAAATCGCAATCCACAGATCACATTTTAAAAAGTAAAATGGCTATTTACTATCGTCACACTCATCATCTGGCAGATATTTCGGTAGAAAAAAAAATTCACCCTGTTGCAATACTAATGAAATGTTACTTTGTAGTGTTTTTGGGTTTTTTTGTTTAAATTTTTTTTTTTTTTTTTTTCTGAGATAGGGTCTTGCTGTGTCATCCATGCTGGAGGGCTGGTGCCATCACAGCTCTTTGCAATCTTGAACTCCTGGGCTCAAGTGATCCTCCCACCTCAGCCTTCCAAGTAGCTGGGACTACAGGACTATAGGCACGTGCCACCATGCACAGTTTTTTCATTTTTTGTAGAGATGGGGTCTGGCTATATTTCGTAGATTTTTTAAAATATCACCTCCTCCCCTCCTTCTGGTATACTTATGATTAGTTGATAATCTCACCACTGGGTGTCACTTTTGCTTCAAAAGAATTCAACCCAAACTAACCTCAATAATTAGAATTTTATCTGTAAGATACTTATCCCTAAAGTCTCAAAATTTAGCTCTTACAATTTCTTGCTGTAATGTGGCTTCAAATGTTTCTAGGCTTTAAACACAGTGCAAACAAAAATCAGTAGGATTTCTGAGATCATAGGTCATAAAACAATCCTCTGAAATCCCATTAATATCCATATACTTTTCAGTACCTACATCGACAGAAAGTAAAAAAAGTAACATATATAGAAAAACAAACAAGTGTGTATATTTAGGTATAAAACACTGGGATCCCTATATAATAAATGCTGTTTTTCCAATAAAACTACTTCTAGTATTATGAGAAGATAAAAGTAATATTCAGAGACCAAGAAAGTAGAGAAGTAATGACTTTTAGACTACTTATGTTGTCACTCCAACTGTCAGCAACATTTGGCAGTGCTATCCAATTACATAAAAATGGGTCTAGGAACTGATGTGTGATTTTTCAAATTCAGAGTAAGTGAAGGATCTAGAGTTATTTTCTCTTACCCAAATATGAACAGTTAACCTTTCCAATAAACAAACAGATATTAAGATAATGGTTACTACATCTAGAAATATTTTCCTCTCATCTCAGATCTTTTCTCCTCTCCACAACAAATGCTACTATTAAGGGAATTTATCAAATGGAGACAACTCAAATTATTTCTGGGACTTTACCACACACACACACACACACACACACACACACACACACACACTTTATCATGTCCCTCCTCTTCCTCTAATCCTGTTGAAAAGATTACCATGTCCTTCTCCTCCCTTAATCACTGCCATGAGTCATGGTTACTAATGGGACCTGTAACATTCCTTGGGTTTGCTGAAATAGAAAAAAGTTGTAAACCACTGACTTAGAAGATCCATCTAGATACATTATTTCCATAATGCCCTGGACTGTTTCCAAGAAAACAAAGTTAGGTTCTGGAGAAAAGTATGCCTGCAAAGGTAAAACTTAAAAAGGATCAATGCTGTGGGAACTACTGTGGCGGTTTCAGAAGCCAAGGGGGTCCCAGTTCCTCCTGCTGGAGCAAAGAAATACTTGCTCTTGTATTTCTGAATTGGAAACAAGCCTTTTAACTACAAAAGTAATAAAATAGATATTAGGCATAAATGAAACAATCTTAATCACACTATAATTTAACTGGAGAATGTGTAAAATATGACTTCCATGGGTTGGCCTGGAAACTATCACTCTGAAAAACACCTTCTGTGTGGAAAAATGCATGTCAACTCAAAACAATTCACTTACACACAAAATTTAGAAACAAACCTGCTGGACAGTCTGGATTTTCCCAATGTATTTCTGCAAGGTTGACAGCAAAATGTCATGCTTATGTATTAAATTAAACATATCACTAAAATCTCAGATTCAACTATATATTTATTCTCCTATAAGAGTTTATTAGGATGGACGTGGTGACTCATGCCTATAATCCCAGCACTTTGGGAGGCTGAGGTGGGAGGACCACTAGAGGTCAGGAGTTTGAGACCAGCCTGGCAAACATGGGAAACCCTATCTCTACTAAAAATACAAAAATTAGCCGGGCATGGTGGCACATGCCTATAATCCCAGCTACTTGAAGGCTGAGGTATGAGAATCGCTTGAATCCAGGGGATGGAGGTTGCAGTGAGCCAAGATCGCACCACTGCAATCCAGCCTGCGTCATGGAGTCAGACTCTTAAAGAAAAAAAAAAAGAAAGAAAAGAAAAAAAAAGATTTAATTATATTTTACTCCACAGAAATCACTTTTTATTTTATTTTATTTTTTTGAGACAGAGTCTTGCTTTGTCACCCAGGTTGGAGTGCAGTGGCACAATCTTGACTCACTGTAAGCTATGCCTCCCGGGTTCATGCCATTGTCCTGCCTCAGCCTCCAGAGTAGCTGGGGCTACAGGCGCTCGCCACTACATCTGGCTAATTTTTTTGTATTTTTTTAGTAAAGATGGGTTTCACCACGTTAGCCAGGATGGTCTCAATCTCCTGACCTTGTGATCTGTTCGCCTCTGCCGCCCAAAGTGTTGGGATTACAGGTGTGAGCCATCGCACCCGGCCAGAAATCACTTTAATAAGAACCACTTGCCTTTTTCTGGGCAATTGCAGCTCGCTGAAGTTTCTCCTTAGCTTGATTATACTTTTCTTCTCTGTCTGTGATACGCTCATGAAGCTTGTGCTTTTCTTCCAACCACTGTATCTGTTTCTCTTCCAATGTCCTGTCAGAAGAATGTATGTAAAACATGGAAGCTAAATAAGTTCTTAGGATTAAATAGGATTAAATATCACAAGTATAAGCAAACTCACTACCTGCCTGACCACATTTTAAATTATCCACCTGCAGGCCCTCCTGTATGGCCACTTGTTTGCCAATACCACCATTACTGAGCACTTCCTGTGAATAAGGCACTGGACTTAGAACACTATGTGTACTGTATCATGTTCTTTACAAAAATCCCAAGTTAGGTGTTTCTGTCACCTTTATACTTCTGTCCACTTTACAAATGAGGAAACCGAGGATTAGAGCAGTTAGCTAACTTAAGGGCTCACATCTAGTTCACAGCAAGACAAACACTTGATAACAGGTGTGAAGTATAATAACCATCAAACTACAAATATCTGTCCTCATAAATTTGGTTTAAGAAAATCAAGCCTGGTATCAAATCTTAATGCAGTATATCTTCTGACTAGAGTAAAATGCATATAAATGATAAAATAACATCATAACAACTTATATTTTTAAAGCTATTCTGCATACTTTATATGATTTTTTTAGTACTCTTACTATAGGCAGTACAAATGAAAACAACAAACCCTGAGAAGTTAGATTACTTGCCTAAGGTCATACAAGATTTTAAGTATCTTAGCTGGAACTAAAATCACATTCCATTGACCCTTAGTACAGCTATTTTCTTATACACAATTCTATGAATATTATTTAGAAACCAATGATTAATTACTTAAATTTGCTAGCTACACTGTCATTAGAATTATTAAGCTCATTTCAATCAAACACTTGAGAAATCCAAGCACATGTTTCTGGTTTTTAAAAAATAAAAGAAAAAAAAGTTGGATCATCTGAAATGTCACAACATGCTATGGATAT
This sequence comes from Colobus angolensis palliatus, assembly GCF_000951035.1. Classification (NCBI taxonomy): domain Eukaryota; kingdom Metazoa; phylum Chordata; class Mammalia; order Primates; family Cercopithecidae; genus Colobus; species Colobus angolensis. The sequence goes on from NW_012110919.1 coordinate 5,465,175, forward strand.
TTATCTTGCTTCCTTCCTTTTCTTGAAATTCAACCCCATATATAAAAGCATGGACAAACCTTAGAATATGTAATAATAGAAAAACTGAAGAAACACAGTTTTATGTGGCATGGTGGCCTTCAGAAGAAGAAATTTGAAAAGAATCATGTTTTGTAGATTAAAATAAAAACTTACTTATAAGGCAAACATAAAGACAAAGCAAATACAAAATAGTACAGTATTCTACCACATCTAAACAAATTTTTCCAGAGGGTATAAAATCTTGAACATCACCATAATAATTTTATCCCTACCAGTTTTACTCCATACTATCTACTAGTAACAAATTTTAAGACCAAAAAAAAAAAAATAAACAAATAAATTAGCTTTTCAAAGAAAATCCAAGAGACTAGTTCTAGAAGGAATTAAGTTTTGCACATCAAAAACAAAACAAAACCATTCTGTTCTCTGGCATTCAGAAGAATAGATTTTTGAAGAAATGTTTTGGTTTAATCTATGAATAAAAAAGTTTTCTTTGAGGTTTTTCAGAATACTATGCTGTCAGAATTTTAATATGTGTTAATTTTACCTTTTTTAAAAGAATTTGAGTCAGTATAGGTCATTCTATAGAAACATAAAGTACATTACCTCAGTATACCACTGTATACTATTAAAGTGTATTTGTAACTAGTTTCTAAAATACAATCAACATTGGAATCATTACTAACATAACTATACGTTATATAGAAAAAAGAAAAAATAGTTTGTACATAAAGAGCAAACTCTACTTTTCAGCTTCTAGCTGCGCTTTTTCAGCTTGGCTTCTAAAATTTCGGCATTCTTGTTTTAATCTCTCCACCATTTCCTTCAGCATTTGGTTTGAATTCAGCAAGTCATTCTCTGACTGGGCAAGTGAGGTCACTTGGATCTGCAAACTACTGATTTGCTTAAAAGAGAAGAAAGAAGATAAATTAAAGGCCACTAAATACATGCAGTAAGGTATGAGAGAAGCAGAAGATACTAAGCATCTCCCTTTGCAAATACTCCCTCAAGCTGGTGTGCCCTTGAAGATGCCTCCTGAAGGAAATAACAAATAGCAGCACCTAGGAGCATTTCTTATTATAATCAGAGACTATCAAGAACTATATTCCTCAGTCACTGAGTTCCCTCCCTCTTCTTCCCAAAATATGAAGGCCAGGAGAGTTATTAGGAATGGACAGAAAGGTTATCAGGGGGATTAGCAGTGAGATGAGGAAAGGGAATCCAGTGATTAGAGTGAGTCTCCTACCACTCTAGCCTTCCCCTTACCTCCTATGGAAAAAAACTGATTTTAAAAGCAAGTCAGTTGGGAAAAGTCAGTTGGGAAAGCAGCTAAAAAAAAAATCCATCCTCCTCTTCCCACATACCCTGAGATCAGCAACCTTCCAGAAGTTCTACTCTCCAAGCAATCAAAATTGTTCAGTGTAAATATGGGAAGGATCACTCTCACACTGTTTTTAAAAGGTTTCCATTCTGTATGTCCAGTGCTGGGCAGAAGAAGGATGCTCTGGGAAATCTAATAAACGCTACAGATTCCTTGGCCTCTACAGCCATTTACCAAACTGCATACTGTCACTCAAAGCTTTCTTTCCATCCCAATTTACCTTTATCTGGGAGTACTTTTTCTCATGAGAAGTCTAATTAAAGATTAACAGGCTAGAAAGATTCACTCTCTTCTAAATTATATCTAAATAATCTTTATTTGGGACAGTTATATATACCTCCCCCAAAAACTATTTTACCAATTAATAAACAATAAAAGTTCTTATTTTCCTTTCACTTCCTTTTATCTCTCTTAGCCATTTTCTGAGAGACATTTCAGAGTAAAGACAGTCAAGAGATAGGGATCAAAAGAACCTATTATGAGATTCAAGGGTAAAAAGAAACAAGATTCTTATACAATAAAGTAAATAAATGGGTAATAATCCCATTACTTCCTAATGGTAACAAAACCAATTCATATAGGATTCTGAATGTCCACAGAGCAATTTTTAGCAGAATAAAACTAAATGGTATGTCTCAGATTTCTATTTTAGAATGAATTTCTCCATGTAGAACCATTCACTCTTTATGTTTAACTGGAGTGGCAAATATTAAATCTGTATTACAGCTGCCTGAATAAGCAAGCTTCAAAGAGCTTAATACCTCTCCATATGCATAGCATGACAGAAAGCCCAAATGCCAATGATACTAAATAACTTCTCTCTGGGTATCAAACATTATGTCCATCTAGTTAAGACTTAGAAACCATAACTACACATGAAAAGCAGTACCAACTAGCATATGAGCATGAATTCTAAAAATGGATTCCTACTTCATAATTTATAGGGAAAAAAACAACAAAAAAGAAAATAGAATTCAGAAAAGATCACTCTTCCATGTTTTACCCAACTTTATACAAATCTTTCCTGAACTCAAATAACTTTAATTATAAGTACAAATTTCCTTCCACAAATACAAATCTTGGATTTCATAGGGCTATAGCAAAAAATACCTCATGATATAAAGTTACAAGTCAATCACACAAGTAACTTAAAACCTGGATGATATTTCTATTGAGTTTTTAAAATTCAGAATATTAAAATACTGTCCTTATAACTGTAATTTAAAAAATTATCATGGGCCACAGCATAAGTAAATATATATATATCTCTTAAGAACAGGCCGGGCGCGGTGGCTCAAGCCTGTAATCCCAGCACTTTGGGAGGCCAAGACGGGCGGATCACGAGGTCAGGAGATCGAGACCATCCTAGCTAACACAGTGAAACCCCGTCTCTACTAAAAAAAATACAAAAAGCTAGCCAGGCGAGGTGGCAGGCGCCTATAGTCCCAGCTACTTGGGAGGCTGAGCGTGAACCCGGGAGGCGGAGCTTGCAGTGAGCTGAGATCCGGTCACTGCACTCCAGCCTGGGCGACAGAGCAAGACTCTGTCTCAAAAAAAAAAAAAAAAAAGAATAATAGCAGTTAGCAAAAGAAGCTTATTAAAGTATAGAGGTTTAAACATTTTATCTTTACATGTCACCTCCAACAATATGTTGCCAATTGTGGTTAGATTCTACAAATACTGATTGCAATTTTTTTTTTTTTAATTTGCAAAACACAAATTTAAAGAAGCACTTGAAAAAAATAAAAGGAAAATATTTGCTAAAATCATACCTGTTTTAGGTCAGAATTTTCATTTTTTTCCTTCTCTGCATTTTCAATAGTCACAATTTGTTGTTGCAGTTTTAACCTAAAAATCACAACCCAACAAAAGACATTATTAAGAATCCATGATTCATTTATTTCACTGAATTAAACAGTCATTTTATTGAATGCCTGTTGGACACCACTGTGCAAAAGCACAAATACAACCAAAGATTGAGACTTCAAGAAACTAGGTTGTGTTCATGTATAACAAAAATGTAAAACAAATTACTGCTGTTGTGATAGGAAAATCTACAAACTAGGGGCATAGAGAGGATGAGAAATCAACTATGTCCAGGGGTACCAGGGAATGCTACACGGATAAAAACCTGACAGGTAGGATTTTGATATACATGAAGAACAGCCCGAACAAGTGGTCTTTCATGGAAAATTATAGAATGTGTTGCTAAGGCATCAGAAAGTAATCTAGTTTTGGAGAGGCCAACTTACCTCCATATAGCATTTTACAATTTACAAAATTCTTTCAGACACACGCTACTTCACTTTCATTCTACAAGGCTACAGATTTAAAAGAAAACTAATACAACACACCATCCTGTATTCTATAAAATATCTTATGGAGCTTTTCATGCCTGAGATGAATGAATACTTACACATTTCCAGACTCTTCAAAGTGAATAAGACATCTACAGCCAGATCCTTAAAATGCACAGCAGCTCTAGTGACCAAATGAGTAACCTCATGAGGAAGACATTACACTAATTAGGTTTGGCAGGATAGGCCCTGCAGCCTCCTCCCTTTCAAAACTCTCCAAACGCCTATCTCAAATACAATGCACTTGGCACCTATTTATAGCTTGGTATTATTAGCATGTCTTATCTGCCCAAGTAGAATGTGTTTATCTGGACAACACTCTCAAGAACCTAGGTCTGTGCTTTAAACACAATAAGGACTCAATAAACATTTGCTGGCAGACTGAATGAACCAACCCAAATCATGGATTAGCTGTTTAAATGTGTGAGATGATTGGATAATATAACACGAAAAAAATCTGAAGATAAGACCCATTGCTTCCTGAGACGTTTACATACAAATGCCAGAAACGATGAACCTAAAGAGGGCCAGTCCTTTTCCTTTTGCTCCACTGTCAGTACCAGTCACACTCTTATTTCATAATTCTAGTTACATGATTACTCTTTCAAACTTTCTGTGCACTTCTTCCATTAAATGTTTATGAATGTTACCAACTGGGTGCCCTTTTTTTTTTTTTTTTAAAGTAAAAGATGTGGTCTCACTATATTGCCTAGGCTGGCCTCAAACTCCTTGGCTCAGGCAATCCTCCTGCCTCAGCCTCTCAGCAGGGTGGCTAACTTGGGGTTTTTAGGTTACTGACTTAGTAAAGGTTTCTTTCCACAAAATCATGAAGATGAAAATGGAAGAGAGAACACTGTGGGTCCCAGTTCAGGTCCACAGTTAGAAAACTTAGGCCCTAACTATATCCTAGCTCCAGCTGAGAATCTGGATACAATTGGTAAATTAACAAGAAACATAACCCAGTTAAGAAAGTCATGGCCTAATGCTTTCTATGTAAGTTACACAGACATGAAGAGAAACAATAGTGTCCTACATACAAAAGCTGAAGCCAAAGAAACCAATGGTAAAGAATATCTGAAAAATCATTAAAATATGAAAGGATGGGAGAAAAACTAAATGAAATATGAACTAAGTAAAAGCACCATTGTGGTAGACTATAGAAGATGATATACAACAAGGCCTTCTTCAGTTCATTTTGTTGAAGCAGTACTGGGTTAGAATCTAAAACTAATTTTTTTAAGGAGAAAATCAGTCCATGATTTAAGATCATTACATTTAGGATTCTATGGGATAATGGATCTTAACTTAAGTAAGATAGGAATAAGACTAATGGTATTAAAGTTCAAAAAGGCAAATAATGTTTCAAAAGACAGTGCTGTAAATTTAGGAGTACAGTATCTCTTTTTATTAGGTTTTGGAATACTCAAGGTGTGTCACAATAAGTCAAAAGAAAATATACCTTATAATAGACATACAAGGACCAGAAAAAAACTGCAATTAACTTTCATTAGAGGATAAGTTAAGGCTACATAAAAGAGATGCAATTTGAACTAGATCTTGAAGGAAAAATAAGAGTCTGAGATAGAGAAATTAAAGATATAGGTGACAAAGAGTGTAGAGGAAGTAGAGATATGGAATTAAAAGCACTGTTCACTTAAGAAATAAAGGGGTAAAGGACATTTTCAAAATAGAAAGGGAGGAGAGAATGGATGAAGATACCGACATTCTACGATGGCAAGAAGTTGAGAAAATTCATATCCTTTGCTCATGTACAAGTAAGAACATCAGTTTCCAAGCTGAAAAGGAAGCAAGGGAGCCAGGATAATAGGCTGGAAGAAAAAGAGAAGTCCAAAGACTACCAACATCAGTATCTTCAGTGAGAGTAGCATGGATAAGAGAAAGAAAAGATATTTACATCTTTGAAGTGATCAGTTCTAGGTGATGACAAGGTCCAAGAAGTGTCTAGGTGTACAAGATGCTAAAGTAGGATAAAGATAAAAGAATGCCAGAGTGCAGATAGAAGAAACTATAAGGCTAAGGTGTTGGGTAGTTCAACAATATGAATACATAGTCACTAAGAATGATGACAAGAGAAACAGAAAACAGAAAAAAGTTGAGCCAGATATCAAAGTCCTCAGTGACTGTTAAGGAATACATTGTAGGTCATTAACTGGAAGAGATAAAAGACAGGTATAAAACTGGATGCAACAAATATCAAAGAAAAAAATCACTTTAACCATACTCAAACAATGAACTGGAAGCACAAATGGGGTTTACAAATGTTGATTTCTCTTCTTTGTCTCTTGTAGGAGAGAGGAAGGAAGAGTAATTTCTACTTAAACGGTGTTCCAGGTTATATGCCATGAGAAGAAAGCCGTTTTCAGTAGGGGGAGAGGCATTCAAAAAAATGTTGAGATTGCAAAAAAAGTTACTGGTATCAGAATAGGGATTCCAAAGTCTACAGTGGAAATTGTTAAAAGTTTTAATGAGTAGGTGATAGGGAGAAATCAGAAGGCGAAGGATGAGTAAATGGGGGGAAAAGTAACTATGAAATCAAGTACTTTATACTTTTAAAGCAATTACAAAGTAGGTGAACTGGAGGGCCAAGTTACAACAGACAATGTAGCTATGAATAAGTTTAAATGGAAACTTTGGAATAACATTAAGATGGCGCTATTTCAAGTTCCCTTCAAAGTACAGGGAAGTCAGCTGTAAGGATCATGGTCTAGGTTTTTTGTGGCAGGCAGCTGATATACTGATATATACTATTTCTATTTTTTTTTTTTTT
>NW_012110919.1:5471814-5519996 GCF_000951035.1 Colobus angolensis palliatus
GCTAATTTTTTGTGTTTTTAGTAGAGACGGAGTTTCCCCATGTTGGTCAGGCTGGTCTTGAACTCCCGACCTCAAGTGATCTGCCCTCCTTCGCCTGCCAATATATGCTGTTTCAACATTCAGCAAATATTTATTGAGTACCTATACATGCTGAGCCCATTCTAAGTGTTGTGGATACATCAGAAAATAACAAGGACAGAATGCCTACCCTTGAGGAGTTTATACTCCAACAGTGTCGTCTGATAGAGCTTTCTTTGATGATGGAAATATTCTATAATCTGTGCCTTCCAGTATGATAGTCACTAGCAACATGTTCGTGTGACTGAGGAAACTGAATTTTAAGTTTTTAAAATCCTAATTTAAATTTAGGTTTCAACAGTCATCTGTGATTAGTAATACCATAATGGGCAGCAAAGTCTCTAATGTAACTTCTTGGCTTCATTTAACGTGAGTCTCTGTTACCAAAGGGAAGCAACATACAGGGCAAACAGAAGTTGTAATTGTGATTTCTCTACTGTCAAAGGGTCCTACAAGTCTCATGAGAATGGCAGTGGCCTTCTCATACCAATCTTCTGAAAGCATGGTTCTTGCTTGTGAGCACTGGAAATTGACACTGGCCATTATTAGCAAAAAGAAACTTTCCTGAAAGAATATAAGAACCCGCTCAAAAGAGAACTAGAAAACCAAAACCAGGATACAATAATTGACAGGAATCACAGGCAAAGACATGCCACAGGCCTGCCTGGTCCTTCAAATACTGGCACATATCCTTTCATCCCTTACTTCACAGTTTAAATTCTTGGGAGACAACGTGTCCAATGGGCCAATATAATTCTTCTCAAGATGTAGTGTAAGTAGAAAGGTGGATATATTAAATGATAGCTTTTCGGTTTTTTTTTTTTTTAAAGCAAATATCCACTACTGGCAGCAAAGAAATCCAAACTGATGAAATTTAAATGTTTATTAAAAGTTTAAGAAAAAACAGAAAGCTCCAAATGGGAAATAATAGCCCTGGCTTTAAGCCAGGCAAAAAATAAATTAAGGGGGTATTGACTACAGGATATCATAAATGTTCAGGTTCCTTTTCCTTGGTTATTGCTATTTCCCCAAAAACCTCCCCCTACTTTTAATATCAAACTGCACATCCTTTCCCTCCTCCTCCTTCACCCCACTCCACACAGAGACATGGGCATATAACCTTGGCTGAGTCAGAGTGCCTGATACCCACAATCGCCCTGGTAGGTCCAGGGATGAGCATGTGAACCAGACCCAAACTTGTCTCTAGATTTTTTTTTTTTTTTGGTTCTTAAAATCTATTACAGATTAATGCTTTTAGAATCACAGCCACTAACACTTTAAATAAAGTTATGAAACCTAAGTAAATAGTAAGTACACCTCTGCCTGAAGTAATTCTTTCCTAAGTAATGCAGATCAAGAACCCTGTCTCAAAACATAGCCTATCACTTAATGAATATGATTTTTAAAAGCCACTCAAACTTTATATAATTAGAGATGTCACTAAGATATTAGAATTTGAAAGCAAACATAAAGAATTTCCAAGTGTTGAAGATAACAGCAGATGTGTAGCTCTGTGTTATCCATATATTCTGCAAAAACAATACAGAAAAGCAAAGAGAACAAATAAAGCCACACAAAACCATACCCTTAGCATAACTGGCAGACAGAAAATGCCCAAAACCTCAAAGTAACTGTAAGTAAAATGAAGGAAAAAACACCAAATCCCAGCAAGTGATCTCTCCCATTTCTGCCTGCAAATCTTTGTAGGTAAGGGCTCACTGCATGTGAATGTACTTAATTTGCCCATTAAAATAAAAGGTTTAATTTATTAAAATTTGGCCCACAAAACAAGACCCAATTAAATGCTATATACAAAACACACATTAAAAAAGCAAAATGATTCAGAAAATTAAAAAATAAGACAATAAAAGTATACCAGGCAAATAGAAACTATATGAAAACAGAAGTGGTGATATCAGACAAGTCAAGCAAAAAAAAAAGACAAAGCACTTTTTCATGCTAAAAGCTACAATTCACACTTAAAATAGAACTGCTATGAATATTTACATTCTGTACCAAATACCATGAAACTCACCTTTATGAAGCAAAAACTACAAGATATACAAAGAGTCACATATAGAAACACAGTAATAAAAGGAGACTTTAATATATCATTCTTTGTACAAAACAAGTGGACAAAACATAAGCAAGTATACAGAAGACCTAAACATCACAGTTAACAAGGTAGGTCCTATGTGTGTATATGTATGTGTGTGTGTGTGTGTGTGTGTATAACTTCATATTCTTTTATAAGACTCTTTCCATGTGTTTATGTAACACAATAACTGACATATACTATAGGACTAACTGACTATAGTCGCTGGGCATGTGACATGTCCAGAAAGCGAAACTTAAGAAGACACCCATTCTAAGACTCCCGCAAGTGCAGGGTCGGCACATGAGACTGTTTCCTTAAATTTTGCACCCTGGCTGCCTCACTTGCTTTACCCTAGTCTTGCCCTTGATAGATTAGGATATAAAGAAACATGAGACTGTTCCACAAAGTAGAAACAATACAAAAATATTCTGATCACAATGCAATAAAAGTAGAAATTAACTTTTTAAAAAGGTTCTCCTGGCCGGGCGCGGTGGCTCAAGCCTGTAATCCCAGCACTTTGGGAGGCCGAGACGGGTGGATCACGAGGTCAGGAGTTCGGGACCATCCTGGCTAACACAGTGAAACCCTGTCTCTACTAAAAAAAATACAAAAAAAAAAAATTAACCAGGCGTGGTGGCCGGTGCCTGTAGTCCCAGCTGCTCGGGAGGCAGGAGAATGGCATGAACCCAGGAGGCAGAGCTTGCAGTGAGCCGAGATCCGGCCACTGCACTCCAGCCTGGGCGACAGAGCGAGACTCCGTCTCAAAAAAAAAAATAAAAAAAATAAAAAAAAAATAAAAAAATAAAAAGGTTCTCCTAACTGGAAATTTAAAAAAACTTCTGTTATAGACTGAAACATGTTCCTTCAAGATATGACTACATTTGGAGACAGGGCCTTTAAACAGACAATTAAGGTTAAAGTCATATGGGTGGGCCCTAATCCAATGACTAGTGTCCTTATAAAAAGGTAGACACGCCCAGCGCCGTGGCTCACGCCTGTAATCCCAGCACTTTGGGAGGCCAAGGTGGGCAGATCATGAGGTCAGGAGATCAAGACCATCCTGGCTAACACGGTGAAACCTCGTCTCTACTAACAAACACACAAAAAATTAACCAGGCGTGGTGGCCGGTGCCTGTAGTCCCAGCTGCTCGGGAGGCAGGAGAATGGCATGAACCTGGGAGGGGGAGCTTGCAGTGAGCCAAGATGAGTGCGCCACTGCATTCCAGCCTAGGCGACAGAGCAAGACTCCATCTCAAAAAAAAGGATAGACACGAGCAGATGCAAAGGCACAGAGAAAAGGCCATGTGAGGATAAAGTGAGAATAAGGTGGCCACCTGCAAGTCAAGAAGAGAGGTCTTAGGAGAAACCAAGCCGGGCAATACCTTAATCTATGACTTCTAGTCTCCAAAAACTGTAAGAAAATTAATTCCTGTTGTTTGATCACCCATCTGTGGTATTTTATTATGGCAGACTTAGCAAACTATTACATCTTCTGTTAAACAACTCTTTGGCAGAAAGAAAAATACAAATTAAAATTAGTGAATTTCTTTAAAAATAATAATTAAAACACTATATAATCATAATTTATGGAATATAGTTAAAGTAGTGATGAGAAGAAAATTATTAGCACTAAATACTCTTACCAATAAGAATGAAAGAATAAACTGTAGTAAAATTAAATTGTCAACTCAAAAACAACCAAATGAACAAAGTAAACTAAAAGAAAGCCCACGGTATATAACATGACCTTAGAAAACTCTAAGAAATCAACAAAGCAGCTATTAGAAAATATGTGACTTTAGTGAGGTCACAGGATTCAAGATCAATACATAAAAGTAAACTATATTTCTATATGCAATGAACAATTAAGTCAAAATGAACTCCATTTACAACATATTTAGAAATAAAACTGAATAAAAGATGAGCACGATTTATACAATGAAAACTGAAACATACTGATGACAGAAAGGAAACCTAAATAAATGGAGAGATGTATGATATTTTTGGGTTGGAAGACTCAATATTGTTAAGGTAACAATTCCCCTCAAATTGAACTAAAAATTCAATACAATCCCAGTTAAAATTTCAACAAGATTTTTTTAAAAAGGTAAGAAATTGATTAAAAAATTAATACTTGAAAGGCAAAGGACCTAGAAAAGCCAAAATAATTTAGACGAAAAAGAACCAGGTAGAGGACGTGCACTACCTGAATCAAACTTACTATAAAGCTACATTAATCAAAATGGTATGATATTGGCATAAAGACAAAGATCAGTAAAACAGAACAGAGTCCAGAAATAGACTCACACCTGTAATTCAATGGGGGAAAAGATAGTCTTCAAAAAATGGTGCTGGAATAACTGCATACCTACATGAAAATAAAAAGCATATGTGTACCATTACCTTACACCACATAAAAGTTAACATGAATTAGACCTTAAAATCTAAAGGTAAAAACCAAATATTAATGTTTTAGAAGAAAACCAAATATCTTTTTAACACAGAATTAGGCAAAGACTTTTTGAAGAGAACACAAAAAATACAAACAAGAAAAAAATTGATAAAGTGGTGTGGTATTATGATGTATATATATTGGTTTACATATATACATATGGGTTTACATCCATGGTTCCTGGCTCATAACTTCCATAGCCCTTGTCCACATTTCCTAAGGGACTAAAACAATACGCATATCTTTTGTTAACCATATTTGGCCCTTTGATCATGGTTCGGGAGGCAGCTTCAAAACAGCCTCACAGTGATAAAGGTGAAAGACAGTCTTTGGTTATAATACTGGGGTGCTCTGGGCCTCAGAAACAGACCTCAGAAAACAGAATCTCTCTCTGACCTTCTGTCCTTTTACCTGCGCCTTTTTCTCCCCAAGGCAGGCCACACACACTAAAAATATACTCTAATCTTACCCCACCTTTCTGTCTTGGAGCTGGTCATAAAAAAATCCTCTGAATTACCTTATCTGACAGTAGGTCATAAGATCCCCATTTCTGAAGGGGTCCTGCCCCTTACCAGGAGGAAATAATGCTACACAGAGGGGCCACGAAGAATCTAAACACACAGGACTTGTTACGATTCTCTGCACAGTCTGTTAGTATTAGATCATGCCCTTTTTGTCCAATAAGATTTCCATAAGATTGAAGATGTCCATTCTTCAATCATGTCTATCCAATGAAGTCTCCAAAAAAGACTCAAGAGGACAGGGTACCGCAAGCCTCCAGACAGCTGAACTCATGGAGGATTACATGAAGGTAAAAGAACTTACCCATGTGCTAGGAGAATGGCACACCCCAACTTCAGAGGAACAGAAGAAGCTCCTGAGCTCTGGACCCTTGAGACCTTACCCTATTACTTCCTTTCTTCTTTTCTTTTTCTTTTCTTTTCTTTTCTTTTTCTTTTTTTTTTTTGAGATGGGGTCTTGCTGTGCTGCCCAAGCTGGAGTGCAATGGCCGATCCCGGCTCACTGCAACCTCCACCTCCCAGGTTCAAGCAACTCTCCTGCCTCAGCCTCCTGAGTAGCTGGGATTACAGGCACCTGCCACCATGCCCAACTAATTTTTTTGTACTTTTAGTAGAGACGGAGTTTCACCATGTTGGTCAGGCTGGTCTCAAACTCCTGACTTCAGGTGATCCACCCACCTCAGCTTCCTAAAGTGCTGGGATTACAGGCATGGGCCACTGCACCTGGCCTATTATTTCTTCATCTAGCTGTTTGTATCCTTTAAAAATATCCTCTTCAAAAACCTGGGAAACATAAAGAGTTTCCTTAAGTTTGTGAACCACTCTAGTAAATTTAGCTGAAAGAGGTTATGGAAACCCCAGCTTAAACAGTTGGTCGGTCAGAAGTTCCAGAGGTCTGAAAGTGAGACTGGTGTCTGAAATGGGAAAAGCTTTCAACCCACAGGATCTGATGCTATCTCCATGTAGAGAGCAGTAGAATCAAATTAGAGTAGAAGATGTCAGGCTGGTGTTCACTGCAGAAATGAATGCTTACTTGTTGATGGTAGAAATCCATACATTTGGTCACAGAAGTTTTCTGCGTTGTTGTGGCGTGAAAACACAGGAAAAAAACACCACACAAGTAGATTTTATAAAATCCACTTTCAATATACACAATTAAGTACATGTGTCCAGGTGCAGTGGGCTCACACCTGTAATCCCAACACTTTGGGAGGCCAAGGCAGGCAGATCACTTGAGCTCAGGAGTTTGAGACCAGTCTGGGAAACACGGAAAAACCTTGTGTCTGCTAAAAATATAAAATTTAGCCAAGCACGGTGTCGCACACCTGTAGTCCCAACTACTAGGGAGACTGAGGTGGGAGGATCACTTGAGCCCAGGAGGCAGAGGTTGCAGTGAGCTGAGATGGCACCATGGCACTCCAGCCTGGGCAACAGAGCAAGATCCTGTATCAAAAATTAAACAAACACACAAAAAGATGCTAACCACCGCTAGTAACAGAGATAAACAAATAAATAAATACATATACACACACACATATATATACACACACGCATACATATACATACACACACAATTGAGTAAATGAAAAGGCGAGTCATAGATAAGGAGAACATATCTGTAAAACATGTATCTAAGAAAGAGCTTACATGTGTAACACCTAAATAACTATTATAAATCAATAAGATAACTTCTGAATGTAAAAAGTGAGCAAAACAGTTGAACAGAAACTTCACAGAAGTAGCTTATAAGCACATAAAAAGATGCTAACCACCACTAGTCACAGAGACAATCAAATTAAGACCACAGGTGACATGTTACAACATATCCAATTAGAATTATTAAGACTGAAAATAACAAGTATCAGTAAGGATGTAAAACAAACAAAATCCTCATATACTGCTAGTTGGAATGAAAAAAACTTTGTCAAGTGTTTCTACATTGGAAAACAGTATTTCTGTATGTTACAAAATTAAACATACTTACCATATGACTTAGTAATCCCATTTCTAGGTATTTAACTAGGAGAATAAAAACATATTTCCACACAAAGACTTGTAAATGAACGTTCACAGCAGCATTATTCGTAATAGCCCCAAACTAAAAACAACCCGACATTTGTCCATCAAGAGAAGAATAAATAAATCATATTATATTTATCCAATGAATACTAATCAGCAATAAAGATATGAGCTACTGATACACTCAGAGCATGGATAAGTCACGGGTTGCCTAATGCTGGGACTCAGGAAAGGAAGTCAACTATAAAGAGACATGAGGAAACTTGGGGTGATGAAACTATTCCATATTTTTATTGTGGTGATGACTGTACAACTGTATACAAAATGGGTGAATTTTATTTTAGGTACATTAAATGACAACAATAAAACTATACAAACTTTTTAAGGGCAAAGAACCATAAGATAAAAACAGAAATTAATGAGTTAGAAAATGGGAAACCAGTTGATCTAATTAATAAATCAAAATCCTAATTTAAATGAATGCACTGAACTGTACGTTTTAAAATAGTTAAAATGGTAAATTTTATGTATATTTTACCACAATATAAAAATATACATATACAAAACAGTGGCTGACTTGACCAAGAAAGAAAGGAAGAAAGCACACGTAGAGAACAAAAAATAACAAAGGGGAAATAAGCATTGAAATAGAAAAAAATCTAAAAAGAAAAAGAGGTCTACTTTTCAAAAGGAGGAGCACAGTAGCCAGCCATCAGAAGTTGACAATGACCAACTGAGAGCAATCGCTGAAGCTGATCCTCTACAACTACACAAGAAGCTGCCAAAGAACTCAATGTCAACCATTTTATGGTCATTTGGCATTTGAAGCAATCTGGAAAGGTGAAAAAGCTAGTTAAGTGGGTGTCTCATGAACTAAGTGAAAATTTTAAAAAATCATCATTTTGAAGTGTCCTCTTCTCTTATTTTATGCAACAACAACAACAATTTCTCAAGCAGATTGTGACATGCGACAAAAAGTAGTCATACGACTACCGGCGATGACCACCTCAGTGGCTGGACAGGGAAGCAGTTCCAGAGCACTTCCCAAAGCCAAACTTGTGCCAAAAAAGCTCATGGTCAATGTTTGGTGGTCTGCCGCCAGTCTGATCCACGACAGCTTTCTGAATCCCGAGGACACCATTACATTTGAGAAGTATGCTCAGCAAATCGATGAGATGAATTGAAAACTGCAGTGCCTGCAGCCGGCACTGATCAACAGAAAGGGTCCAATTCTTCTCTAAGACAATGTCTGACTGTATGTCACACAACCAATGCTTCAAAAGTTGAACAAACTGCACTACAAAGTTTTGCCTCATCTGCCATAGTCACCTGACCTCTTGCCAAGTGACTATGACTTCTTTAAGCATCTCAACAACTTTTTGCAGGGAAAATCCTTCCACAACGAGCAGGATGCACAAAATGCTTTCTAAGTGTCTGTCTAATCCCGCCAGGTGTGGTGGCTCACACTTGTAATCCCAGCACTTTGGGAGGCCGAGGTAGGCGGATCACCTGAGATCAGGACTTCGAGATCAGCCTAGCCAACATCTTGAAACATTGTCTCTACTAAAAATACAAGAATTAGCTAGGTGTGGTGGCGGGTGTCTATAATCCCAGCTACTCGGGAGGTTGAGACAGGAGAATCGCTTGAACCCAGGTGGTGGAAGTTGCAGTGAGCAAAGATTGTGTCACTGCACTCCAGCCTGGGCGATAAGAGCAAGACTGTCTCAAAAAAAAAAAAAAAAAGTTTGTCAAATCCCCAGGCATGGATTTTTATACTACAAGAATAAACAAACTTATTGGCAAAAAAGTGTTGACTGCAATGGTTCCTATTTTGATTAATAAAGATGTGTTTGAGCCTAGTTACACTGATTTAAAATTCATGGTCCAAAACCACAGTTACTTTTGCAACAACCTAATAATACACCATACTAAAAGAATGAAGAAAAAAATGCATGATCATCTCAACTGATGCAGAGAAAGCATTTGACAAAATTCAATACCCTTTCAGGATAAAAACACTAACAAACTTGGAATGGAAGGACACTACCTCAACATAATAAAGCCATACATTAAAAAGCCACAGTGAGTATCATAAGCAATGGTGAGACTCTGAAATGTTTTCCTTTAAGATCAGGAATAAAACAAGTACTCCCACTTTTGCCACTTCCATTCAACATGAAACTGGAAGTTCTAGCCAGAGCTATTAGGCAAGAGAAAGACAATGAATTCAGCAAAGTAGCAGAATACAAAGCCAACAAACAAAAATTAGCTGCATCTCTATATACTAACAATGAATAATATGAAAAGGAAAATGAAGAAAATAATTCCATTTACAATAGCATCAAAAAGAATATATAAAAATTAACTGAACCAAGAAGGTGAAATACTTCAGAAAACTAAAAGACATTGCTAACAGAAATTAAAGAAGATATAAATAAATGGAAACACATCCCATGTTCATAAATTTAAAGATTTAATATTGGTGAGATGTCAATAGTACCAAAAATAATCTACAGAATCAATGCAATTCCTATCAAAATCCCGGTACTTTGTACAGAAATAGAAAAATCTATCCTAAAATTCATACGGAATCTCAAGGGAACCCAAGTAGACGAAATACTCCTGAAGAACAAAACTAGAGAACTCACACTTCCTTATTTCAAAATTTATTGCAAAGTTATAATAATCAAAATAGTGTGACACTGACATAATGACCAACATATAAACAACTGGAATAGAATACAGAATGAGGAAATAAACCTTCCCATATAGGGTCAAATGAATTTGACAAGAGTACCAAGGTCATTCAATTAAAAAAGGGCAATGTTGTCAATAAACAGTGCTGGGAAAACTGGATACACACATATAAAAGAATGAACGTGGATCTCTCTTTAACTCTATATAGGAAAATTAATTTAAAATAGATCAAAGGTCTAAATGTACAACCTAAAACTATAAAACTCTTAGAAGAAATGATGGGGGAAAGGCTTCATGGAATTTGATTTGGTAATGATTTCTTGGATATGACACGAAATGCATAGGCAATAACAATAACAACAACAAAAACACAGACAAAATGAACTCCATGAAAATAAATTTTTCTGCAACAAAAGATATTTACCAACAGAGTAAAACACTACAGAATAGGAGAAAACATTTGCAAATCATATATCTGATAAGGCATTAATATCCAGAAGATACAGAGAAAAACTAAACGAAAATAAAAAACAAAAATGTTAAATGGGCAAAGAACTTGACTAGCTGTTTCTCAAAAAAGATATACAAGTGGCTAACAGGCATATTAAAAGATGCTTAACACCACTAATCATCAGAAAGATGCAAATCAAAACTACAATGAGATACTACCTCACATCTATTAGGATGGCTACTATCAAAAAAACATAAGGAAGACATCATTAAGACGACTGACTAGAGGACCAACACTCCTCCACAAAGGTCCAAATTAACAAGTAAATAACTGCACTTCAAGTAGAGTTGCCAAGGGAGAACAACAGAATTCACATGAAAGGGAAAAAAAAATCTACTTAATCATGGAGACTTGAGATGGCAGCATAGAGAAGAAAGCAAAGCACCCAGCTGGGATTGGCTCAGAACCAAGAAAGACTCCCCATTGTGCGAGAAATGGTACATAGGAGTTCCTTAGCAGTCCCTAATACCACTGTGGACATGTGTAAACCTAGCTACAGAAGAGACCTAGAGTCCTAACAGGCCCTGAATCCAGTACAGGGAGCTGTCTGGAGTCCACGTGGTTACATTGCTCCAGAGAAGGCACACACACTGGGTACCCCCACTCCCTGTAACCCAAGCTGCTACAGCATGCACCATTTTGAGAACCGAGCCAATGCTAAAATATATGCTGCCGTGGGGTTCAACAGACCTGGTATTTCCACATCTGAAGGGTTCCACTGTAATCACACCACAACCAAATAAAAGGGTCCAACACCACAACCTCAGCTACACAGAGCAGTAAAGCCAAAACTCCAGCACGTGAGCTGCTATAGTGGACCTAAAGGAACAAGCAATCTAGCCCAGCAGGGAGGCCACCTCCAAGACCAAGGGCGCTGGTGCATGCAGTCCCTGGGGTTTAAGAACTAGCTGCCAGCCACTGCCAGCAATCCCATTCCCACAACTGGTGAAGCAGAAATGCACTCCACATACCTGTAGGGACCAAGGATGGACCCATCTGGCAACAGCCACCACTGGCAAACCTGCCCCACAACTGGCAAAGCCACCACACCCAATGAGTACCCACCACCCAAAGCCTGAGAATTGTTCCACCTAGAGGGCCCCTATCAACAGCAAAGACATGAGACTCACTCAACAAAAACCCACAGTAGGGACCACTGAGGTACTTGCCGACACTGCTGACACGAATTATAGCCAAAGATATCACATGGCAACTACATTACTGCACTAATCCAGAAACAAAGCCAAAGCACCTACCCAAACAATACTGCATGACAAATATACAGAAAAAAGTCCTTCCTTACAAAAGCTACTCCATAAAATAGAAAGAGGCAACTGTTCTACCAGATGCACCTAATAACTTAGGGACACAAGAAACATGAAAAAAGCTGGGCGTGGTGGTTCACGCCTGTAATTCCAGTACTTTGGGAGGCCAAGACAGGCAGATCACAAGGTCAGAAGATTGAGACCAGCTTGGCCAACATAGTGAAACCCAGCTCTACTAAAAATACAAAAAATTACCCGGGCTTGGTGGCGGTTACCTGTAATCCCAGCTACTTGGGAGGCTGAAGCAGGAAAATCACTTGAACCCGGGAGGCAGAGGTTGAAGTGAGCCAAGAATGCACCACTGCACTCCAGCCTGGGTGACAGTACGAGACCGTCTCAAAAAAAAAAAAAAAAGAAACATGAAAAAGAAAAAGAAAACATGACACCTCAAATGGAACCCAATAATTCTCCAGTAATAGACCCTAATGAAAAAGAAATTTTAAAAATGCCTGAAAAGAAATTTGAAATAACAATGTTAAGGAAACTTGGAAAGATACAAGAGAATACAGATATAAAATTCAACAAAATCAGAAAAAAATCATGATATGAATGAGAAATTTTAGATAGATATCATAAAAAAGAACCAAACAGAATCCTTGTAGCTGAAGAACTTCATGAACAAAATTAAAAATACAATCAAGAATTTCAGCAACAGTTTAGATCAAGCAGGAGAAAGAATTTTTGAACATTAAGGCAGGTCTTTTAAAATAATCCAGTCAGACAAATAATAATAAAGAATAAAAGGGATGAAGAAAGCCTATGAGACTTATGCGACACCATTAAGTGAACACATATTCACATCATAAAATTCCAGAAGAATAAGAGATGGAAAATGGTATCAAAAATGTTGTAAACAAAATCTAACTGTAGAGTTTCCAAGTCTTAGGAGAGAGATGAATATCCAAATCCAAAAAGCTCAAAGACCCCAAACTGATTCAACCCAAAAAGGTCCTCTGCAAGGCACACTATACTCAAACATCAAAAATCAAATCAAAGAATTCTATAAACAACAAGAAAAAAGCATCAAGTCACATATAAGAAAATCCCATGAGACAAACAGATTTCTCAAGAGAAACCTTATAGGCAAGAAGAGAACAGAATGATATACTCAAAAGTAGTGAAAGAAAAATAACTTCCATTCAAAAATACTATACCCAGCAAAACTATCCTTCAGAAATGAAGAAAAAACAAAGTCTTTATCAGACAAGCAAAAACTGAGAGAATTCATCACCACTACCCCTACTCAACAAGAAATTCTTAAGGGAGTCCTACAACTGAAAATGAAAAGACAATGACTATCATTATGAAAACATGCAAGAATAAAACTCACTAGTAGAGCAGATAGATATACAAATGAGAAAGAAATAAAACTTTGTCACTACAGAAATCCACCAAATCACAAATATAAACAATTAAGAGAGCAAGAAACAAACAGAAGATCTACAGTACAACCAGAAAACAATTAACAAAATGACAGGACTAAGTCCTTGCCTATCAAGAATAACTTTGAATGTAAACAGATTACATCCCCCAATTAAGACACACAGACTGGGTAAAGGCATAACAACTCAAAGCCCAAATACAGGCTGCCTAAAGGAAACTCACTTCACCCATAAAGACATACATACTCTGAAAACGAAGTGAAAAAAAAAAAAACTCCATGCAAAGAGAAACCAAAAATGAACAGAAGTAACTTACTTATATCAGATAAAATAAACTTTAAGTCAAAAACTGTGAAAAGTTTGTCACACTGTAAAAAGAAACCGTAAAAAAAAGTTTTTAAGCTGTAAAGAGACAAGGAAGTTCATTATATAACGGAAAAAAAAAACAATTCAGCAAGAGGATTAACAATAGTAAATATGTATGCATCAAACACCAGAGAACCAAGATATATTAAAGCAAATATAATTATTATCTAAGGGGAAAGACAGACACCAATGCATTAATAGTAGAGGACTTCAATACCCCACTCTCAGCACAAGACAGATCACCTAGAAAGAAAAACAGGATTTAAATGACACCGTAGACCAAATGGACTTCACAGACACTTGTAAAACACTTCATCCAGTAGCTGCAGAATGCAGAATACTCATTCTTCTTCTTCTTTTTTTTTTTTTTTTTTTTTTTTGAGATAGAGTCTTGCTCTGGTACCCAGGCTGGAGGGCAGTGGCACAATCTCGGCTCACTGTAACCTCTGCTTCCTGGGTTCCTGTGCCTCAGCCTCTCGAGTAGCTGGGATTACTGTCGCACACCACCAAGCCCAATTAATTTTTTTCTGTATTTTTAGTAGAGACAAGGTTTCACCATTTTGGCCAGGCTGCTCTCCAACTCCTGACCTCAAGTGATCTGCCTACCTTGGTCTCCCAAAGTGCTGGGATTACAGATATGAGCCACTATGCCTGGCCAGAATATTCACTCTTCTTAACAGAACAAGGAGTATTCCACAGGACAGACCATATGTTGGGCCACAAAACAAGTCTCAATAAATTTTTAAAAATCAGTATCATATCAAGTATATTTTCTGACAACAGCAACATAAAACTAGAAATCAGGAACAAGAAGAACTCTGAAAGGTGTACAAATACATGAAAATTAAATAACACGCTCCTGAATGACCAATGAGTCAAGGAGGAAATTAAAAAATAAACTGAAGGCCGGGTGTGGTGGCTCACACCTGTAATCCCAACACTTTGGGAGGCTGAGGAGGGAGGATCACAAGGTCAAGAGATCGAAACCATCCTGGCCAACATAGTGAAGCCCTGTCTCTACTAAAAATACAAAAATTAGATGGGTGTGGTGGCACGCACCTGTAGTCCTAGCTACTCGGGAGGCTGAGGCAGGAGAATTGCTTGAATCTGGGAGGCAGAGGCTGCAGTGAGCTGAGATCGTGCCACTGCACTCCAGCCTGGCTACAGAGTGAGACTCTGTCTCAAAAAAACAAACAACAACAAAAAAAAGTAAACAGAAAAATTTCTTAAAAACAAATAAATAAAAACAAAAATACAACATACCAAAACCTATGCAATGAATACCGCAAAAGCAGAATTAAGAGTAAAAGTTTATACCAATAAATGCCTACATCAAAAAAGTAAAAAAACTTCAAATTAACAACATAATCATGTTCCCCCAGGAACTAGAAAAACAAGAACAAAATCCAAAGTTAGTATAGAGAAATAAAACATAAAAATCAGTACAGAAATTTACAAAAAAGGAGACTAAAAAACTATAAAATATCAACAAAATGTTGGTTTTTTGAAAAAACAAAACTGACAAAACATTAGCTAGACTAACTAAAAGTGAGAAGACCCAAATAAGTAAAATTAAAAATGAAAAAGCAGAAATTACAGCTGATGCCACAGAAATACTAAAGAACATTAGAGACTATTATGAGCAACTGTAGGACAACAAATTGGAAAACCTAGAGAAAATGGATAAATTGCTAAACACACAAAACCTGTCAAGATTGAACCAGAGGAAATACAAAACCTGAACAGATCAATAATGAGTAACAAAACTGCATCATCAATAAAAAGTCTCCCAAGAAAAAATGTCCAGGACTAGATGGCTTCACTGCTGAATTCTACCAAACTTTTAAAAAAGAACTAATACTAATTCTTCTCAAACTACTCCCGAAAATTGAAAGGGAGAGAAATCTTCCAAACTCATTCTACACGGCCAGCATTACCCTGACACCAAAACCAGACAAGAACACAACAAAAAAAAGAGCACTATGGCCAGTATCCCTAATAAATACAGATGCAAAAACCCTCAATAAAACACTAGCAAACCAAATCCAGCAACACATTAAAAAGATTATTCACCATGATCAAGTTGCATTTATCACAGGTATGCAAGGATAGTTCAACATATGCAAATCAATAAACGTGATACATCCTATCAACTGAATGAAGAAAAAAGGATAATTTCAATACATGCAGAAAAAGCATCTGATAAAAATTCAGCTTTCCTTCATGACAAAAACTAAAAAAAATTGGGTATAAAAGAAACATACCTCAATACAATGAATACCATATATGACAAAACCACAACTAACAACATACTGAACAAAAAAACGTTGAAAGCTTTTCCTCTAAGAACCGGAACAATACAAGGATGTCCACACTCGTCAATCTTATTCAACACAGCACTGGAAATCTCAGCCAAAGCAATTAGACATGAGAGAGAAATAAATGGCTTCCAAACAAAAAAGAAGGAAGTCAAAACTGTCCACTTGAGGTAACATTATCTTATATACAGAAAAACCTAAAGATTCTACCAAAAAGCTCTTAGAACTTGTAATTCATTAACGTTTCAGGATAAAAACTCAACATACAAAAATCAGTAGCATTTCTACATACCTAACAAACTAACTGGAAAAGAAAGAAATCTTCTTTATTATAAAAATTAAAATACCTATGAATAAACTTAACCAAGGAGGTAAAAGATCTCTAGAAGGAAAACTATAAAATATTGATTAAAGAAATTGAAGACACCAAAAAATGAAAAGAAATCTCATGTTCACAGATTGGGAGATTAATACTGTTAACATGACCATACTACCAAAAGTGATCTACAGTCAACGCAATTTCTACCATATTACCAATGAATTTCTTCACAGAAATTAAAAAAAAAAAATCTTAAAATTTGCATGGAGTCACAAGATTCCAAAGAGTCAAAGCAATCCTGTGTAAAAAGAACAAAGCTGGAGATATCTATCACACTATCTGACTTCAAAATATGCTACAAAGCTATAGTAACAAAAACACCATAGTAATGGCATAAAAACAGATATACCCACCCAATGAAACAGAATAGAGAAGTCAAAAATAATTCCACATATTTACAGATAACTGATTTTCAACAAAAGCACCAAGAAAATACATTGGGGAAAGGACAGCCTCTTCAATAAATGATTCTGGGAAAACTGCATATCCAAATGCAGAAGAATAAAACTAGGTCCATCTCTCATCATATATAAGAATCAAAGACTTAAGTATGAGGTCCCAAACTATGAAACTACTACAGGAAACACAAGGAAAAGACTTCAGGACATTGCCCTGGGTGAAGATTTTACGGGTAAGACCTCAATAACACAGGCAACAAGTTGGGCATGGTGGCACATGCCTATAGTCCCAGCTACTTGGGAAGCTGAGGCAAGAGGATCACCTGAGTCCAGAAATTTTGTGCTGTAGGTGCTATAGTGTGCTATTCCAATCGGGCATCCACATTAAGTTTCACATCAGGATAACGACCTCCAAGGAGTAGAGGACCACCAGAATGCCTAAGGAGGGCTGACCTGACCCAGGTCAGAAACAGAGTGGGTCAAAACTCTATGCTGAAGAATAGTAGCATTGCACCGGTGAATACCCACTGCAATCCAGGCTGGGCAACACAGCAAAACCCCATCCTTTATATAACTACAAAAACAAAATAAATAAAACAACCATAACAACAGAAAATGCAGGCAACAAAAGCAAACATAGATAAATGAGACTGTATCAAACCAAAGTTTCTGCACAACAAAGGAAACAACAGAGTAAAGAGACAACCTACACAATGGGAGAAAATATTAATACCTGCAAACTAACCTTTTTTTTTTTTTTTTTTTTTTTTTGAGACAGAGTTTCCCTCTTTTTGCCCAGGCTGGGGTGCAATGGCATGGTCTCGGCTCACCACAACCTCTGCCTCCCAGGTTCAAGCAATTCTCTTGCCTCAGCCTCCCGTGTAGCTGGGATTACAGGCACACACCACCAGGCCCAGCTAATTTTGTATTTTTAGTAGGGACGCGGTTTCACCATGTTGGTCAGGTTGGTCTTGTACTCCTGACCTCAGGTGATCTGCCTGCCTTGGCTCCCCAAAGTGCTGGGATTACAGGTGTGAGCCATCACACCTGGCCCACCTGCAAACCATTTATCTGACAAGGGATTAACATTTAGAATAAACAAGAAACTCAAACAACTCAATGGCAAAAAGCCCCAAATAATTCCATTTAAAAATGGGCAAATGATCTGAATGGATTTATGAATTTATGAAAAACATTTATGAAAAATTGTTCAACCTAACTATTCATCAGGGAAATGCAAATCAAACCACAATGAGATTTCATCTCACCAGCTAGAATGCCTACCGTCAAAAAGACAAAACAAATGTTTTCAAGAATGAGGAGAAAAGGGACTCTAATACACTGTTAGTGCAGATGTAAATTAGTATAGCCATTAAGAAAAATAGTACAGAGGCTCTACAAAAAACTAACAACAGGCCAAGTGCAGTGGCTCACACGTGTAATCTCAGCACTTTGGGAGGCTAAGGCAGGCGGATCATGAGGGGTCAAGAGTTGGAGACCAGCCTGGTCAACACAGGAAACCCCGTCTCTACAAAAAAATACAATCAATCAATCAATTAGCTGGGTATGGTGACACACACTTGTAATCCCGGCTGCTCAAGAGGCTGAGGCAAGAGAATCACTTGAACCTCGGAGGCAGAGGTTACAATGAGCCACGACCATACCACTGTACTCCAGCCTGGGTGACAAAGTGAGACCCCGTCTCAAAAAAAACTGAAACAGAACTACCACAGGACCCAGCAATTCCACAACTGGGTATATGCCCAAAGCAAAGGAAATTAGTATGTCAAAGTGATATCTGCACTCCTATGTTTACTGTAGAACTATTCACAATAACCAAGATATGGAATCAACCTAAGTGCCCATCAACAGATGGATGGATAAAGAAAATGTGGCACATATAAACAATGGAATACTATTCAGCCATTAAAAAGTATGAAATCCTGTCATTCATGGCAACATGGACAATACGGAGGACAATATGTTAATTAAATAAGTCAGGCACACAAAGATATATACTGCATGTTCTCACATGTGAAAGCTAAAAAAGTTTGTTTCATGGAACTAGAGAGTAGAATAGTGGTTACTAGAGGCTGGAAGGGTAGTGAGGAGGGAAGATACAGGTTGGTTTAACAAATACAAAATTACTATTGGATAGGAAGAATAATTTCTGGTGTTCTACAGCACTACAGGCTGACTATAATTAGCACTAATTTATTGTATATTTGAGCTAGAAGAGACGATTTTGAATGTTCCCAAATGAAAGAACACATTAAATGTTTGAGGTGATGGATATGCTAATTACCCTGATTTGATCATTACGCACTGTATACGTGAATCAAAATATCACACTGTACCCTGTAAACATGTACAATTGTGTGTCAATTAAGTTTTTAAAAAACATGAAATAAGTGCTGGTGAAGATATGGAGAAATTAGAAGCCTTGTGCATTTTTGGTGGGAATTTAAAATGGTGCAGCCACTGAAGAAAACAGAATGGTAGTTCCTCAAAAAATTACAAACAGAATTACAATATAATCCAGTAATTCCTCTTCTGGATATACACCCAAAATAACTGAAACCAAGGTTGTAAGGAGATATTTGTACACACATGTTCATAACAGCATCATTAACAGCTAAAATGTGGAAGCAATCCAGGTGTCTGTAAACAAATCAATAAATACAGTATATACGCAGAATGAAATATCATTAAGCCTTAGAAAATAATGAACATTAGGTCAGGCGTGGTGGCTCACACCTGTAATCTCAGCACTTTGGGAGGCTGAGGTGTGCGGATCACCTGAGGTCAGGAGTTTGAGACCAGCCTGGCCAATATGGTGAAACCACATCTCTACTAAAAATACAAAAATTAGCCAGGTTTGGTAGCAGGCGCCTTTAATCCCAGCTACTTGGGAGACTAAGGCAGAGAATGGCTTGAACCTGGGAGACGGAGGTTGCAGTAAACTGAGATCACGCCAATGCACTCCACCCTGGGCAACAGTGAGACTCTGTCTCAAAATAATAACAATAATAATAACGACATTATGCTAAGTAAAATAACCCAGTCCAAAAAAAAAAAAAAAAAAGACATCATGCTGAGTAAAATAACCCAGTAAAAAAAAAAACAAAAAAAAGACAAATACTGCTTGATTCCACTTACAAAGGTATGTAGAATAGTCAAAAATCCTAAAAGACAGAAAGTGAACTGGTGATTACTCAGGGTTGGGAGGATGGGGTAATGGGGAGTTACTGTTTAATGGGTACAGTTTGTTTTACAAGGTGAAAAGAACTCTGGAGATGGATGGTAATGATGGTTCCACAATATGAATGTATTCAATACCACTGAATTGTACACTTAAAATTAGTTAAGATAAAAACAAAAAACAAAACAAAACAAAACAAAAAATTAGTTAAGATGCGAGATTTTAGTTTTATATGTATTTTATCAATTTTCAAATATTGGAAAAAAATTAATGAAATCCCAATAAAACTGCAAACAAACTTTTTTATGGAGCTAGACATTAATATTCAAGTTGATATGAAAAAACAAACATATAATACTAGCTAGGAAAATACTGAGAGAAAAACTCTAAGGACCGAGTACCACCACCAGATATTAAAGCATACTATAAAGCCTCTATAATTAAAGTATCATAATAATGGTGCAGGTGCCTAAAGTCCCAACTACTTGGGAGGCTGAGGAGGGAGGATTGCTTGAGCTCAGGAGTTCAATGTTACAGTGAGCCATGATCATGCACTCCAGCCTGGTCAACAAAGAAAGACTCTGTCTCTAAATAAAAATTGAAACAAAATTTTTTTTTTTTAAATTGTAAAATGGCACATGAACAGACAACCAGATGAGTGAAACAGAATAGAAAGTCCAGAAATATACCCAAGTATATATGGAAATTTAAAATACAATAAAAGCATCATTATGAATCACTGGGGTGTGAGACAATCAATTAGCCACTTAGAAAAAACTAATTAAATCCATACCTCACAGCATACAAAAAAATACACTTCAAATAGATCACAGAACTAAATGTAAAAAATGAAACCATACAAGCAAAAGGAAGTGAATTCCTCTTTAACCTCAGTTCAGGGAGAGACTACTAACTCTGACTTAATACCCAGAGCAATAACAGATTAAATTTGATTACATAATAAAAATTTTTGCATGGCAAAAAAAAAAAACAGAAGCAAACTCAAAAGACTGCTGACACACACTGACAGAAAATATCTGCAGCATTTAAGCAAGGTAAAAAAGGCCAAAAAAACCAAGTACAATAGGGAAAGACAGGAACAAAAAATTCATACAAAAATGATGTAAAAATGGCCCTTAAACAAATGAAACATTGTTCAATCTCATTTATAATGTGAGAAATGCAAATTAAACTACACTAAGATGCAAAGTGATATAATTCTCTTGGATGGAAATTTGGCAATATCCAACAAAACTGCATATGATTTACCTTTTGACCCACCAATTTACTTCAGAAATTCACCCTGAAGATACACCTCCAGAAAATGAAAATATTTACATGTACAACATTATTAATTGCATCATCAGTTGCAATCACAAAATACTGGAGGCCAGGTGCAGTGGCTCAACACTTATAATCCCGGTACACTGGAAGGCCCGATGTGGGCAGATCACCTGAAGCCAGGAGTTTGAGAGCAGCCTGGCCAGCATGGTGAAATCTCACCTCTACTAAAAATACAAAATTTTAGCCAGTTGTGGTGGCATATGCCTGCAATCTCAGCTGCTCAGGAGGCAGGAGAATCACTTGAATCCCAGAGGTGGAGGTAGAGGCTGCAGTGAGCCAAGATCGCCCCACTGCCCTCCAGCCTGGGCAACAGAGCAAGACTCTGTTTCAGAAAAAAAAAAAAAGACAAAATATTGGAAACTACATAAACATAAGAGATTGTTTCACTAAACACTGATAGAAACACACAGTAGAGTGCTATGCAGCCATAAAAAAGAATGAGGTTAATCTCTATGAACTAATCTGAAGCAGTTTCCAGGGTACACTGATAAGAAAGAAGGAAAAATACAATGACATCTGATATTTGTGAGGAACAACAACAACAACAAAAAATGTAGGAAGTCTAAACCAGAAACTAATGAGATTAATCTCACATGGGGCAGGATAGAGGAGAAAAGATGAGGGAAATGGGAACAGGGTAGAGTAGATGTGGGAAGTGGCACCTTTTTGAGTTTTTTTTTTGTTTTTTGTTTGTTTGTTTTTTGGTATATTACAGTTCTGTCTTTTAGAACCATGTAGATATTTCAAAAGCCCAACATATAAATAAATAAATAAACAAGGATGAGGTATGGACTCAAAATAGAATAGAACAGAAAAAATAAACCTGCTTTATAAGTGAATAACCACATTAAAGGAGAATTCAGGGAGAAAAATCCTAAGTAACTTTGGAAAACAATATTTTGACTATATACTCTAAGGTTAAAGATAAAAACAACTATACACAAATATTACATGTAAGTTAATGGGTCTGTTTTTCATTAAGTGATGAGTTAGCAATTCTAAAATTATATTCTAGGATTGAGGAAATAAGTAAATACAGTATGAATAATGAGTATCAGTTTTCTCACTGTCAAAAGAATTGCAAGTAGGAAAAGAGGAAGGCCAGAATGAACTCCATGGTGCTGGAACAGAGCCGGAAATATCAATGTAAACTCAAGATTATTAATATAGAGAAAAAAATAAAGAAATAGACATAAATGTGTACTTTTCAGTTCACTGAGAGGACCTAGAAGCAATGACTCTCTAGTACCAACAAGCATACCTAGAGCCGAGATTTTGGTTTCTAAATGCCATTCTCCAATTAAAAAGGAATCAAAGCACCTCAGAGAAATGCTTAATTCCAGGGCTGGGGCAGGGAAAGTGAAAGAGAATCATAGAACATCCTGTAATGACAGAAAAAAGTCACAATAAATCGTGGGATTATGTCAAAAGGACATGGGATTCAACTTGAAAGATCTTCCAATAGTCAAATCTGAGAAAAGTTGAGCAACAAAAAATATTATAACAAAATATTATAATCTATAGAAAAAATATGAATGTATAAATCCATAGTGATATAAATATATCTAGAGGAGAATGGAAAGCTCTTCCTTTCAGGAGAATTTCAACTAATAAATGTGGAAGGATCACAGAAATGGAAAGATCACCATTTGGCAAACGCTAGAATTATAACTGTTTCAGATAATAATTATCAATGGATACTAAAATTAATGGAAGAATACATAAAGGCAAAATATGAGAATATTTACCTAGACTTGAAATATCATATGGGCAACCACAAGATAATTATATATTACAAAGGGAAAAAAATAGTAATTTTATAGGGGAGAAACATGGCAGATGGCACCTTAACCAAGTGATCAAAGTTAAAATCACCAGTTAAGGGGCCAAATCATGAACCTCCTACTATGATGCACCGAGGACACATGACTTTGATGTTTTCCTAAAAATGCCTAACCTGAATTTAACCATGAAAAATGCAATACAAAACCAAATTGAGAGAGGATATACAAAATACTGACAAGTATTTCTCAAAGTGTTCATATGTTCCATATTAAAAGTAACTAAATGCAATGTGTGATCCTGGATTGGGTTTTAGACCAGAAAAAAGACATCAGTGGGACAACTGGTAAAATTTGAGTACAGTTAATAGATTTTATAATAGTAATGTCTGATTTCCTGATCATATTCATATTAATTTCTTAATCTTGGTTATTATAATACGATTACATAAGGTATCCGTATTTGGGAGATCAGGGTGAAGGGCACATGGGAATTCTTTGTACTACTTGTACATCATTTTGTTAACTCTGACGTTATTTCAACATGAAAAACTTTAAATATATATGTATATATCACCTAACACTCTGAAGCTCCTTCCTGGTGATCTCTTCTGCCATCTGTGAAGCCCGCAATTTCTCCTCATACTGATCCTTTTCAGATTGCCTCCAGACATCATGTTCCACTTTCATTTTCTCCAAATCTGCTAATCTGTTCTCGAGTTCTAACCTAAAACAAGAGATCATAATTATGTTACAAGAACTATAATAAAGATGATATGACAGCAAAATATTTTCATTTGCAAGGATATTTAAGTCAAACTAAGGTAATTAAGTACTTACTTTTCATCTTGTAATACCACAAGTTTTTGATAACCTTCTTCTTTGGTAGCTTGTACTTTACGTATTAATTCACGATCCTTTTCTACTAAGAGCACTTTGTGGTGTTCAACAGCTGCTTTGAGAATTTCATTGTCTGACTGTAATCCTAGTGTTTTTTAAGGAGAAAAATGTACTATATTCAATGTTACTAAGATGACAAGTCACATTTAAACAGCAAGCATTCATAAGCTGTAAGACAACTAAAAGAACGCAGAAAGTCTCTATGAATATATATTCTCAATAATACTCACATCATTAATAAAGTCTCTTAAAATAAGAATGAAACAGGATAAAACTCAGAGCAAATTTTCCTGTCACTGTTTATTTAGTGCATACACATATAAAAACTTTAATAAAAGGCTACATACATTTCCTCATTCAAACACTGAGAGTTGAGAACAACCTGGATGATAAACCAGAGGTCTACTTTCCTCACCTCTAAAGGGGTTCTGTGACCTAAGCCTCTAAGACAGCATCATAGACAAAGCTAGCCGATAGGAGAGTGAAATAAATCACAAAACCCTTCAAAACCTATTGATTCTAGCAGAATTGCTAGATTTCTAGCAGAAGTATAAATAACATGGACACTTTCAAGTTTGTACAATGAATTCAGAAATCTTTGTGATGAAATGGCAAATACTTTGCAGATGGAATAATTAAAGCAAACTCACATCTAACTCAAAGTAAAAACAAAATGCAGCATCCTTTAAGTTCCTAAAAAAATTTACTCCCTACCTCTATGGAAATCCATGAGTCAAATAAACAGAAATTAATAATTGGAAAAAATCATTCACAGCATACAGACACGGTGTTAGCACCTGTAGTCCCAGTTACTGAGGAGGCTTAGGCAGGAGGATCATTTGAGCCAAGGAATTCAAGGCTAGCCTGGCAACAAGGTGAGACCCCGTTTCAAAACATGAAAGGCATTCATCATAAACTCTGTCTGAAATGAGTTCAACTACAGATCAACTCAAGGATAGCTACAGGCCAAATGTAAGCTTATTTAAATACTTCAAGTAAGAAACAACATAAATAATGAGGTAACCTGATGAGATGAATGTTCTAAGATTAAACTGGAACTTAAAAATAAGCCTACTTGGCCAGGCGCAGTGGCTCACACCTGTCATCCCAGTACTTTGGGAGGCCAAGGCAGGCAGATCACGCAGTCAGGAGATCGAGACCATCCTGGCTAACACAGTGAAACACTGTCACTACTGAAAATACAAAAAATTAGCCAGCCTGGTGACAGGCGCCTGTAGTCCCAGCTATTCGGGAAGCTAAGGCAGGAGAATGGCATGAACCTGGGAGGTGAAGTTTGCAGTGAGCCAAGATCACACCACTGCACTCCAGCCAGAGGGACACAGCGAGACTCCGTCTCAAAAAAAAAAAAAAAAAAAAAAAAAAGAAAATAAGCCTCCTCTGCACTAGGCTACAATGACTGGCCTAGGGTCTACATAAAAAAAATTTTTTAATTGAAAAAAATTAAGCCTGGAACTCAATTATCTTCTTCACATTCTCTAGACTTAAAATGTCCTGGGACTAATAAACTATACAATAAATAGATTTAAGATTTATAAATCACGAAGTATGGCATCCCATTTACAAAGTTCATTTATGTATCCAAAAACTATGATAAAAACATGATTGATTTTTTAAAAGTTATTAAATCTTACAATGAACAACACACTCAACATATAATAAACATTTCATATGTACTCCAAAATTAAAACTAAATTAAGTTGAAAATCTGGAAATAAAAATTCAGGTTCAACTATTTTAATAATTTGAGTTCCTATCTGAAAATAAGCAGTAGCAGCAGCAAGGGAAATCACACATTACCATCCAGTTCACTTTGAATCTTATTCCTTTCTCTTTCTAGCTCACTCTTAGCCCTTGCTGTCTCCAGTTTGATGTCTGTTATTTCCAGTTTGTTTGAATGTTTAAGCTCTTTCACCTGTTGATAATTGAAAATTGAAATTACTATTCGTCATTTTCTTGTCATTCAATACTTACCCCAAAACATAAGTGGAAACGAGAAAACGCTTTGGTAGTAAAGTACAGTCTAAGTACCTTCCAAGAAGAAAGGAGTGTCAGTGCCTGCAACAGTACTTCAAATAAGGAGACATCAAGAAAACACTGTTCTTTCCTAACAGAACTGAGGCATTTCTTTACGAATATCTATGTATGGTCCTCTGGCTTAATCTTGCCTTAAAGACTTAATTACAAGTATCTAAAATCAAATATTCGATGACTGGAAAATCTGCAGGGAAAAAATCCTGAAACTTTTAAAATTTGTTAATATTTCTAAAAGACAGGGTCTCACTATGCCATCCAGGCTGGAGTGCAGTGGCACGGTCATAGCTCACTTTAACTTCAAACTTCTGGGCTCAAGTGATCCTCTCTCCTCAGCATTCCAAGTAGCTGTCAGGACTACAGGTGCACACCATCACTCACACTCAGATAATTTTTCAATTTTTTTGTAGCAATGGGCTCTTGCTATGTTGACCAGGCTGGTCTCAAACTCCTGGCCTCAAGCAATCCTCCTGCCTTGGCCTCCTAAAGTGCTAGGATTATAGGTGTAATCCACTGCACTTGGCCTGAAACCTTCCTTTTAAAAAGTGTCCATAGCCGGACACAGTAGCTTGCACCTAAAATCCCAGCTGAGTCAAGAGGCTGTGGCAAAAGGAAGTGTCTGAGGCCTGGTGTTGGAGACCAGCCTAGGCAACATAGTGAGATCCTTTCTCTTAAAAAAAAAAAAAAAATTTAAATTAGCCCCTTAGTCCCAGCCATTGGGGAGACTAAGAGGATCACTTGAGTCTAGGGGTTTGAGGCTGCAGTGAACTATGATTGTGCCAATGTACTCCAGCCTGGGCAACAGAGTGAGACCTTGTCTCTAAAAAAATTAAATTTAAGAATAAAAAATGTGTTAGGGACAAAGAAGGTACTCTAGGTAGAAGGAACAGCATATAAAATGTTATTATGTGTATAACATCACATGGTCTGCTCTTAAAACAAGCTATGTATTACATGGAAAGCACTGGCAGATGTGAAATCTGTGGAGGAATGGCAGGGAATAAACTTTATATACCATACGAAAGCATTGTTTTTCGGTTAGCTGTTGAAGGTGGCACAATTAATTAATGCAAATCTGTTGGCTTAAGAAACTGAAGGTAAATAAATCAATTAAGAGGCAAAGAATGAATAAAGGGGGGGAAGGAAGAATCAATTAAATCTGGTGACAAAATAGTCTATGCGTATAGATTGTGTCTGTGTGCGCATGTGCACAAGTATGAGGTAGGGGATAGAGGCAGGAACAAGTATAAATCATATAAATTCATTTTCCATAGCCCTTCTCTTTGGTAAGGAGCTTCTAAAATTAGATATAGTCATATAATAAGGATTTAATCAATATAAACATAAAGATTAGATGACCCGTTTTCTGATATATTACCCAAATATAGAAAACTATGGAATCAGAGTAGGAAACTACAAATATATACAGGTCAAATACAGAAAATGTGAGATGGCAGAAACAAGAAAGTAAAAGACAACTTACTTAAGAGTCCAATAAAAACCCCATAAAAACTGGAGTTGGGAGTCAGACACAAATCAAAAAGAGGTCTTAGAGCCAAAGAGGGCAAGCATGAGAAACAGAAGTGTCTTACTGGAAGAGACTCCATCAACAAAAGGTCCTGAAAATGTTTCAAGGAATAGTTTCATGCAAAATCCTCATTTAAAGGAAATAAACAGAAAAGTGAGTACTGCCTTTGTACTGGTAACTACAATAAGACATCCCTCCAAATTAACTCATGGATTTTTAAATGACCGTTCATAAAATGGCGACCTTGTGCTGACATCAGTTTTGCATTTTTATTTATTTATTTTTTATTTTTTATTTTTTCTGAGACGGAGTCTTGCTCTGCCGCCCAGGCTGGAGTGCAGTGGCCGGTTCTCAGCTCACTGCAAGCTCCGCCTCCCGGGTTACGCCATTCTCCTGCCTCAGCCTCCCAAGTAGCTGGGACTACAGGAGCCCGCCTCGTCGCCCAGCTAGGTTTTTGTGTTTTTTAGTAGAGACGAGGTTTCACCGTATTAGCCAGGATGGTCTCGATCTCCTGACCTCGTGATCCGCCCATCTCGGCCTCCCAAAGTGCTGGGATTGCAGGCTTGAGCCACCGCGCCCGGCCTTTATTTATTTCTTGAGACAGCGTCTCGCTCTGTCGCCCAGGCTGGAGTGCAGTAGCTTCATCTCAGCTTACGGCAACCTCCGTCTCCTGGGTTCAGCAATTCTCCTGCCTCAGCCTCCCGAGTAGCTGGGATTACAGGCATGCACCACCACACCTGGCTAAATTTTGTATTTTTAGTAGAGATGGGGTTTCACCATCTTGGCCAGGCTGATCTTGAACTCCTGACCTCATGATCCACCTGACTTGGCCTTCCAAAGTGCTGGGATTACAGGCACAAGCCACCACGCCCAGCCTGCATTTTTAATTTCCTTTTGGAAGTTCTTTTCTACAAAAGTAAGTTTTATAAAATGATGTTCACATGAAAGCAGCTGAGAATTTGTTTTAATACTTAAACTTTCTGTAGATTGGGTTTTACTACATTATAATTTCATTGACAGAATTTAAATTACAAATACTTTAAAATTTTGAAGAAATACAATTACAAAGAAAATCCAATCACTATGACAAATGTAATTATAACCTGCTATTATATACTAACTGTAAAAGGGTAAGAATGACACAGCATTTCATTAACAAACATACTATAGCTGCATAAGGTGGAAAATTAGAGCCATCTTATTTCATAGGAAGTTGATTCATCTCATGGTAACTTCAAGATCTACAAAAACTTATTTTTCATTTCACCCTAAGATTTATTGAAATGAGAAGACATTTTTAACTAAACTATAATTATTGAAACTGAAAGAACACCGAATAGGAAGTCAAGCAACAAGTGAGGTCTGTCTTCAGGCCTACTTTTGCTGTTAAACCAGTGGTATATGCTCAAGCAATTTACCTGTCCTCTCTGCATTCAAATTTACTCATCTATGGATCTTAAGCTTTTCTTTATTGCCTTATTTGTATCATCCTAACATCACCGATGTACTTATACTGTTAATTTCCTAAAAATATACTAAACAGAATTTTACTTAAAATAACGTATGAACATTCATTACCCAGTAATGACAAATAATAGCACTTTTCTATGAGTAATCTGAACCAAATTCCAAATGTTACAATAAGGTTTCTTTCTGCCCCTAGATCCCTGGTTCTTAATCTTCTTTGTGATCAAGTCCCAAATCCTAGGAAAATTAGGGATTTTTAAAAAATAAAATGCTCATGTTAAAATGTTGCATAAAATTTCAAGTAATTCATGGTCTCCTGAAGCTCCACTGGATCAAGTCACCCTGTTCTTCACAGAATGTCTGCCATATAGATTCTGGCCTTTATGTTGTGAATTTGCTTTATGTTTTTGACACAATGGAAGTATTCAGATATTACTAACAAAACTTTAATAAATGTCAAAACTGGCAATACTGGGCATTTTACAGGGGGTCAGGATCTGTTAAAGTACACATACTCACAGAAAGACACACAAGAGCACAGTATAAACAAGCAAGAAACGGAAATATAATTGACAGTATGTATTATCTAAGAAGCCCCGGATACAGATTCCAAAGAGACAGTACTTAAATCCTGATCTTTTTCAAAGTTCTGAGACGTAATTACCTCATTAATTTAGGTAAATAAGGACAACTCTGTTGGGTGGCTTCCTTAAAACTATCTTTTATTGGCATTCTGAAAATGAAAAACGTTATGAGGGAACTAGAAGAATTTACCTCGCTGAATTGTGAAATCTCCTTAAGGTCATCATTTTCAGGCCATCTTTGGTAACACTTTTTAATCATCATTTTCAGGCCAATACCTTTTAATCCTTTTAATCCAAGACACTGATACTCACACTGACATAACTTTGTTCTAAAATCTGACAAACATTTATGAATTTGAATAACTTAGACAACACACCCCAGGTGTTCCTTTGCACTGCAAACAACCATTTGCTAGAATTGCAAAATGTTGATGAAAACTTCAAGTTGCAAAGAAAACTGTGGCAGTCATGTTTGAAGTATTATTTTAAAATTTACCCTTCCAATGGAATCTTTACATGCAAGACTTCAAATGAAACTTGGTTTGTTTAAAGTTAAAGGATGGTATTTAATACTCCATTTATATGCAAAATAATGCAAGTGTGCCTTTAAAAAGACAGGCAACTCTTAGCAATGTGTATTAATAAACAAGCACAAAGAAATAAATACTATACTAGATTGCTGTTTTTTCTCCAGCAGAGTAGGAGAAATCACCTATGTTCTAACTCTAAAAGGAAAGAGCTATAATAGGCAAGAGTATATATACGGAAAAAAAGAAGGAAAATCAGGGTCAACACAAAGGTGAGCCAGGGAGCTCAGGTAAAATGTACTGCATGAAAAGTATTATACTTGGTGACCCCCAAAGAGAGAAGCCACAGCACAAGCCAGCATATCCCATGTCCTGTTGCGACATGTGTGGTTCCAATTATTCCAGCAGTGTAGTCTGGCTACTCAGGTCAAGAACGACATGCTGCAAATACTAGGTATTCAGTATTATTTTACAAAACTGAAAATAATTTATACTGGAATGGGAAGAAAAGCATGGAAACTCCCTATATCCTGAATTTACTTGTGTTTTATATCTATTTTTTTGTATACTCTATAGTTACAAGTGTTCAATGTGTATCTGTTGAATATATAATCTACTTATAGTTAATCAGGAGGCAATCAAATTATTTCCTAGTAGTTCTTACACAGTCTTAGTAGACTGGAAGAGTTCTTACAGATATAAGGAAATTGAATCCTAATGATATTAGGTAACTTGCCTAAGGTTACACACAGTTATTGAGACAATGAGATACAGACTAGTCAATGGACTAAAAATTCTGTATTATTTATGTTACAATATTTTCTTATTTAAGGATATCACCAGTGTATAATCACTGCTATTATCATTTTCATCATCAGCTACATTTAATTTTTGCCACAACTCTATAAGGTAGGTATTAGTCCCATTTCATAGACAAAGGCACTTAAGTTTCAGAGAGACAGTGAACTGCCCAAGGTCACACAGCTTTTTTAAGTAATGGAAAAATCAGAATTTGAATCCAGTCTGTTAAGGAGAATATAAATGTATATCATGCTGCTACTACTAATTTATTCATTGAGGAAACATTTATTGAGTACCTACCATGTGCCAGCACTGTTCTAGAAGCTGGAAAAGTAGTAGTGATGAAAACAATGTCCCTGCTCTCTTGGAGCTTATATTGGGTTGAGGGGAAGGTGGTGGGAAAGAAAAGGAGAGACCAAAAGATAAAAACCAAATAACTATATCAGATAGTATTAAGAGCAATGAAGCAGGTAAGGAAGATAGAAAGACAGAGAAAGAAGGAAGATGCTATTTTACAATGTGAAGACAAGGAAAGCCTCTCTGGTTAGGCAACATCTAGGGGGTGAGGAAGCAAGTTATGTGGATTATGTGAGGGAAGGCTGAGTCAAGGTCAGACAAGTGCAGAAACTCTGAGCAAGACGTGAGTTTGCTCAAAGAGTGAGAAGGCCAAAGGGAGCAAAGTGAACAGGAGGAAAAATACATGGTTATGGCTGTGAAACGACTCCAGATCACACA
The DNA here is from genome assembly GCF_000951035.1 of Colobus angolensis palliatus. Taxonomy (NCBI): domain Eukaryota; kingdom Metazoa; phylum Chordata; class Mammalia; order Primates; family Cercopithecidae; genus Colobus; species Colobus angolensis. The sequence continues at coordinate 5,503,280 of NW_012110919.1, forward strand.
GAGCTCTGAATGGGTAGAAAGCAGAAAGACCAGTAAGCAACCTAGCACAGAAATTGAGCCTAAAAAATTCATGGCTTGGACTAGAAAGGTCACAGTGGATGTGGTAAGAATTGATCAGATTCGGCATGTATTTGGAAGGCAGAGTGACAGGATTAAAAATATTTCAATACAGAGAATGCAAAATTTGTCACTGTACAGTATCAAGTATTCTACGGAATGAAGTAGAGGCATAAGATAACATACTCTACTGATCAATGTATTTATTTCTTGGAAGGTAGAATGATATAATAAAACATTTCAGTATAAAGAAATGAATTACTAAAAATAAAATTTATCATTATATAGTAACAAACATTCTAAAGAATGAAACAGAAACATAAAACAACTTACGTTACTGGACAATGTATTTATTTCTCGTTCAGCTTTATGCAATTTATTAATTAAAAACGTATTTTGTTCACTGCTTGATTGTAGCTCTTTTTCCAAGCGTTCTGCCCGTAAATTAGCTGATTGTTTTTCAGCCTTTCATTCAAACAAAATATTTTAAAATTCATTTATTTTTCAAGTATTTCAAAATCAAATAAGCACTATTTAAAATACATTTATAATTATACAAAAATTATTCAAAACCTCAACATTAACATATACCAATGTAACAAACATTTTCTCAAACTAATTGGTAGAATTCACATGAAAGATAGTGCTTCAGGAAATATGCAATAAAGGTATGTAGACAAACAACATATGAATGACCACCAACAAAATAAAACTTATATACTTCTCTCAGGAGAGAAAGTACCTAAGGTATTCATTTGATGTCTATTTATTCTTAACACTGACTTATTTCAAACATTTTTGGAAGTTTCCAGTCTACAACAGATAGGAAAAAGCATATTAGAAAGTAGAAGACAGGGCTCATTGATAGTAACAAGTACAAATTGAAAATCTAAAATCAATTATTTTCAAAAAAGAAACAGCGAAAGATATTATTTCAAAATCCTCAGCTAATCTGCAGACTTCTTAAGTACAAGCAAAGAGGTTCCTGACCTCATGACACAATTAAGATTGTTAATGAAGTCTGTAGGTTGTCAAAAAAGTTTCTGGTTGGTAATACTGATAGTACTCTTTCATGAGGGGAGGGGAACTAAAACCTTTTTTAAAAAACATGTCTACTCAACATTATACACACACACACACACACACACACACACACACACACACACACACGTATTTTTTTTCAGACAAGGTCTTGCTCTATCTCCCAGGCTGGAGTGCAATGGCATGATCTTGGCTCATTGCAACCTCAGCCTCCCGAGCACAAACAATTCTCCTGCCTCAGCCTCCCGAGTAGCTGGGACTTCAGGTGCACACCATGGCACCTGGCTAATTTTTGTATTTTTTGTAGAGACAGGGTTTTACCCGTGTTGTTCAGGCTCATTTCAAATTCCTGAGCTCAGGTGATCCATTTACCTCAGCCTCCCAAAGTGCTGGGATTACAGGCATAAGCCACCATACCCGACCTCAACATAATCAAAATGAAAACGTTTTGGCATTTAAAAGATATGCTTCAGTTTCATAACATCTCATTTCGTACATACAGATGCTCTTCAACTTATGATGGGGTTACATCCTGATAAACCTATCACAAATTGAAAATATCTAAGTCCATAACTTAGACTAGCTTACCTTAAGCATCCTCAAAACATGTGAATTAGCCTACAGTTGGAAAAAATCATCTGGCAACACAGTACTCAGTAAACAGGTTATTTACCCTCATGATCATGTGACTGACTGGGAACTATGGCTCAGTGCAGCTACACAGCATTGAGAGTATCATACCACATATCAGTAACCCAGGAAAAGATCACAATTCAAAGTACATAAATACATATATGGCTTTCACACCACTGTATAGTCAAAAAATCATAAGTCAAACCACCTTAAGTTGGGGAACATCTATCTTAAATATATTAAGGACTATATTCGACAAATAATTCGGGAAAAAACCTATTTTCTTCATATATGAAATAATACTCTCTGGGCACAATGATAGCCAAGAAAGTTAAAGAAGAAAGAAATGCTTGCTGTCATATGCTTATTTTCATTTCATCTGACAAATGATAAAAATATAGGCTCTTATGAAAATGTCACAAATCTTTTGTCATCATTCAACTTGCCCTGAAAATAATCACTCTAAAGGACCTCAATGGAAAGTTTCACATCAGAACTGTACACTATATTCAACTGCAATCGTCTCACTTATTCTGTCACTGTGTAAAATACATAAGGATGGAAGGATGGCAACATAAACAGTCTCACAATGAACTGCTTCATGTTTAAGGTACAATGATACTGACAACTTTTAATTCAGAAAACCAGTAAATATTGACCTAGCGTCATGTAACAAAATAAAAAAGTAACTTCTACTCTTCAAAACATACCAATGTATTCCTGTATCACTGGCTGGGGGGAAAAAAAAATCACCATCTTGGATTTGGATATCGATTTTAACTACAAATTAAATGCCCGCTAATGTCCCTCCCCCCACCCAAATCATTTTATAACTATTCCAAAGGAAAAAGAAACACTTTGAACTCTAAAAAATAAATAAAAAACAATTAAACAGGTATGTTTGCTACAAGTTAGGCACTAAGAACTAAGAAGAATAAGTGTATCTGAATAAAACGGAAACCAAGAATTTTCATAAGGCAATACCCCTAGGAGTAGCAGTCAGGTCTGCCAACACTTATCTTTCTCTAATGAACCCAGGGAAATAATTCTGCAAAGGCATGTATACCTTTACAGTTGGATTTTACTAGTCTGGGAAGAAGCTGTCATAAGATATATCAGTATAGTATTTCTGTTCAAGCAGGATTTGTGACTTTAAGATCTCAAATCCCAGTGTAAGGAATGTACTATCTTGAAAGAAATTATTCTTTCTGGTTTGAGATGACTTTACTTTCAGAAACTCAAATATATATATTTTTATTTTGCATATTCTATTATGTGGCATTTTAAGAGTTAAGACATTTCAGGTAGGTGACTTAACTCCCACAGAATAAATATCCCCTTATAAATGTGGTAGCATACGTATTGCTTATGAATCAATAGCTTTCTTCTTTACTAAAAGAATAAATACTCTTGGGATTACACAAATGTGTCAGCATTAGCTTGGAGAGCATACATTTATGCTCTAAAAATCAAAAGTTTGTCAACTGCACTTTTAAAAAGTATGCCATACTCTACTGGGAAGTAATCAGAATCTTACCTCTAGGGATCTGACTGTAGCCTGCATCTCAGCCAACTGCCGCACCTGTATTCTTTGGGCATTTTCCACCTGAGCGTCAGAATTCTCCTTTTCAGCCCTTAATTCCGCTACTTCAGCCTCTAAACCTTTTAATTTTTGATACAAATAGACTTTTTCTCCAGTAAGTTGTTCCACTCGTTTGCTGTCTCTTGTGAGATCAACATTAAGCAGCTGGTTACGTAGTTCTTCTTTATCTTCCTCCAGTCTTGCAATCTAATAATAATTTTAAAGAAAGCATACAAGGTTAATTAAATTTTCAGTCATGAACATGCTTTACAAGTCAGTAAAATTAAAAATTGCACAAAATCAAAGCTCGGGTGCTGAAACAAAGAACAAAGGAAAAATTTTTAAGTATCACCTTCTTTCTGTTCTTAGACTCAAATGTGAGTTCAAGGACTGTGTCCTCTTTTCCCTCTATTTCCACGTGGTGTCTAGCACAGGGCTTAATCAGTTACTGACTAAAATTTAAAATTATAATACTATAAAAATAATTATTAAAAATATATCAAGTATTTTAAAATTCATCATAACATTATAGGGGTTCATGACCAAAACTCTGACTACTCCTAAGCTTTTCCTCACATGACTGTAATTCTTGAGCTATGTCTATACTAATAAAATTATCTATGTCAGGGCAACTTAATTCACACAAAAACTGCCTGTCTGTGTACCTAAAAGCAAATGTGATTGATGAGAGTTTTTAAATGATAGCTGAGAGTTTATTAAAGTCCTAATTGTAATGATGGCCTAGTTCTTAGTTCTTAGATTCAAGAAAGAATTGAAAAATCATTACTCCAGGGCAGGTGTTAAAGTCACTGGGGAACTTGCAGAGCAGAGACACCAGTGGTGTTGTCATTCATGTCAATTATCACTGCTGGACTTCATGGGCCTCCAAATCAGTGGGTTTCAAACTGTTTCCTAACCTCTAAGGCATTTCAGAAGCTCCTCACCTCTAGAGACCAGTGGCAAGCAACTAGGGTCTATAACTCATTCTTTTCCTTTCCTGATCTCCCCAACTATCTATCCCCTATGACCACCCCCACCAAATCTCTGGCATTAAACATAAGCTTCTATTTTTAGTCTCTTTTTGGGGTTTCTTCATATGATTCAACTTAAGTAAAAGATTCAGCCGGGTTTTTTTATTTTTTAAAAAGTTGAAAACCGCTGCTCAAAACAAGACAGAGTTTGTTTACAGCCAGGATGAACATCAAAGGCTCACTGTAAGCTCCCCCGGCAAAAAAAAAAAAAAAAAAACCTAAAGAAATGCTCCACAACCTAGGCAAAAGTGGTCCAAAGAACAACTATTTGATCACAGCACCATCAATGAATCTAAAAAGTTTAAGACCTCCACCCCAGAGCAGGACCTGTTCTCCACACCTGTAAAATGGGAAACTGAATTAGATGCACTCTAACAACCTTTTTAATTTTAACACATAGTGATTCCAATTTGTTTCTGGACATGCTGAATTTAAATGCCAATGAGAAATATAGGTAGAGCTATCCAGCAGACAAATATTATTTTCCAGAGAATAAAATTCATCCTTGAAGGCAGTGTGGTATTTAGAGTTAAGCCCTCAAAGCCCAACTAATTGGTGTTTCTCTCCTATTTTTCCTCCCACGCTTTACAAATAACTATTACTTCCTGGTTTGGTCCCAGATTACCTTTTTATCCACTGTATTCTGTCCTCAGTTTAAATGAAGAACTTGGGCTAGCTGATCTTTAAGATCCTGTTTACCTTTTACATGAGGTAACTTAATATGGTTTTAATGTGCTATATTACAGGTCTGATGGCTCATCTAAGGTCAGGAGTCAATGTGTAACTCAGTTTCAGACAATGGTGCCCTTTACTGAGTACTTACTATGGATCAAATACTGAGCTAAGTGCTCCACATGTAAAATCAATATTAATAATTTCTCTTGTAGTCCCCATTTTACACACGGGGTCACACAGTCCACAATGTTCTTCACCTATATACTTCCTATATTATTGCTTTCTTTCCACGTTTTCAGAGGCATCTGTGTGATAGCTGAAGTCATAGTTGAAGCTATGAGACTGGATGACAGCTAGCTGATGGCTGAGAATTAGATTCCATGTTTATAACTCCTAAACCAGACATATCAAATCATTCTTACCAAAACTGCCATCTAATTTTACTATTCATTTATTTATTAATGTATTTATTTATTTTTATTTTTATTTTTTTTTGAGGCAGAGTCTCGCTCTGTCGCCCGGACTGGAGTGCAGTGGCCAAATCTCAGCTCACTGCAAGCTCCGCCTCCTGGGTTTACACCATTCTCCTGCCTCAGCCTCCCGAGTAGCTGGGACTACAGGTGCCCGCCACCTCGCCCGGCTAGTTTTTGTATTTTTAGTAGAGACGGGGTTTCACCGTGTTAGCCAGGATGGTCTCGATCTCCTGACCTCGTGATCCGCCCGTCTCAGCCTCCCAAAGTGCTGGGATTACAGGCTTGAGCCACCGCGCCCGGCCTCATTTATTTATTTATGCAACAAATATTTACTGAGTACTTTCTAAGTACCCAACACTGTTTTAGGTAGTAAGGACACAACCCAGCAAATAAGCAAACAAACACAAAATCTCTGCTGATGCAGAGCTTATTACAATCATTGCCATAACACTACTCGTGTCCCAGACATTCGGCACAGATCTTGGATAAAGCCTCAGCTCTTACCTTTTTCGCCATTTTCAATCAGACTCACATGTTATCTTCCTTGATGTCCTCAATTTCTTGTGCTCTCAAACTTTCCTCTAAATTTCCAAAGGGCTTTGTTTAAATTTCTCTTTTATGAACTTTATCTAAATCCGCCTGTATTGCAGTTACCTCTACATTTACTGTATTCTATTCTAAATATAAACCTGCTTGACAGATAAGACAATGTGCTAACTAATATTACTTTTTAAAAAGTTATTGAAGTAAAGGAAACTAAACAGAAACAATAGGACTAGGAATAGTGACTGATTTCCTTTTCAAAAAATGATAGCACGTCAATTCCCCAAGGCACACAAGAGGGAAAGGTAGTGTTATCTAATTACTCCATCCTTCCTTGTTTTTATTACCTTTACGATACAACATAGGGATATGGGTAAGAGAAAAGGCTCTGGAATCAAAGTGCCTAGGTTTCTTTTTTTTTTTTTTTTTCAGTATTTTAAAGATATTGCTCTACTGTCTTCTGGCTTGTACTACTTGTAAAAATAAGTCTGTTGTCATTCTTTGTTCCTCTGTATAAGATGTCTTTTCTTTCTCCAGTTACTTCTTTTAAAATTAAACTTTTTCAGATAATGGTAGGTTCACAAAGAATTATTATAAGGATTAATATAGAGGGATCCTGTATATCCTTTAACCAAGATTCCCCTATTGGTAACATTTCTCTTCCATTTTTGGGGAAGACATTATGTAGAATTGGTACTAATTCTTCTTTAAACACCTGGTAAAATTCTCTAGTTAACTATTCATTTTGTGAGTTTTAAAATTACAGGTTCAATTTCCCTAACAGTAATAGCTCTATACAAACTGCAGATTTCACATTAAATGAGTTGTGGTAGTTTGTGCCTTTTAAGAAATTGATCCATTTCATCTGCATTGTCAAATTTATTACAGTAGAGTTGTTCAAAGGATTATCTCATTTCCCTTCTAATGTCTGCAAGGTCATGAGTGATATTCTCATTCCTGAGAGGTAAAATTTGTATCTTCCATCTTTTTTGTTAGTCTTGCTAAAAGTTGGTCACTTTTATTATCTTTTCAAAGAACTAGCTCTTTGTTTCACTGATTTTCTCTATTATTTGTTTTCAATTTCTGCTATGTTTATTATTTCCCTTCTTCTGCTTCTGCTTGCTTTATTTATTTATTTTTTGACACTCTTTTTACAGGTTCTTGAGATGGGAGCTTATATTACTGACTTGTTTTCTCATTTCTAATGCATGTATTTAGTGCTATAAATTTTTCTTGGCACTGCTTTAGCTGTGTCCTAAAATTTTTGATATGCTGCCTTTTCATTTTCATCCAATGTATTTTTTGAAATGTAATCTCACTGAAATGTTTTTCTTTGAAATTTCTTCCTTGACCCATAAATTTTTTTTAAGTATGTCATTTCATTTCCAAGTGTTTGAAGATTTCCCTGTTATTTTCTGTTATTAATTTGTAGTTTGATTCTACTGTGGTCAGAAAACTCACTTGTTATGATTTCAAGTTGTATACGTTTGTTGAGGTTTATTTTATAGCCCAGGATATGGTCTATCTTGCATATGTTCAGTAAGCATTTATATACATTCAGTGAATACATCAAAAGAATATGTCTGGGTGTTCTCCTTGGGTGGCATGTTTTATAAATGTTATTTAGGTTCTGATGGTTGATGGTGTTATTGCATTCTTATTTATCCTTGCTGATTTTTAATTGTTCTATCACTTGTTGAGAGTGGGGTATGAAGTCACCAACTATAATTATAGATTTGTCTATTTCTTCTTTTAGTTCTATCAATTTTTGCTTCAAACATTTTGCACCTCTGGTGCACATACATTTACATTTAGTATTCCTGTGTCTTCTTGCTGGGTTGACCTCTTTTGTCATTATATAATCTCTTTCTATACAAATCTGGTATTTTTTTTTTTTTTTTTTTTGAGACAGAGTCTCGCTCTGTCCCCCAGGCTGGAGTGCAGGTGGCACAATCTTGGCTCACTGCAAGCTCCGCCTCCCTGGTTCACGCCATTCTCCTGCCTCAGTCTCCTGAGTAGCTGGGACTATAGGCGCCCGCCACCACGCCTGGTTACTTTTTTGTCTTTTCAGTAGAGACGGGGTTTCACCATGGTCTCCATCTCCTGACCCCGTGATCTGCCTGCCTCAGCCTCCCAAAGTGCTGGGATTACAGGCATGAGCCACTGCGCATGGCCTAAATCTGGTATTTTTCTTTGTTATGTTCCTTTGCCCCAAAGTCTGCTCTATCTGATATTAATACTGCCACTCCTGCTTTTAATTAATGATTCCATGATGTATCTTTTTATATCCTTTTATTTACAAACTGCCTATACGGTTATACTTGGAGTTTCCTACAGACATCATACAGTTACCCCTTGACTTATGAGGCAATTACATCCCAATAAACTCATGAAAAGTGAAAAATATATGTGAAAAATGTAGTCTATGCTGGCAACATAGCATATGGACCCTGACTTATGATGGTTCAAGTTACAACTTCTCAACTTTACAATGGTATGAAGTGACATGCATTCAGTAGAAACCGTAACCACACTATGTCATAAGGAGCACCCTGACTTACAATGGAGTTACATCCCAATAAACTCATCGTTAAGTTGAAAAATCATCCAAGTTCAACTATTGTAATTTGGGGACTGTCAGTACAGTTAGGTCATTTTTAAAAATCTACACTGTAAATCTCTGTATTTTAATTCATGTATTCAGACCATTTACATTTATTATCATTGATATACTAAGTCACTTTTGTTCTATTTCTTCTCTGTTTTTAGTTTCTCTGTTTTTCCTGCCTGTTATATGAACATATTTCAGGATTCCATTTTATCTATAATGTTTTGAATGTATTTCCTTGTATAGCTTTCTTACTGGTTGGTCTAGTTATTGTATTTATGTAACTTACCATGGTCTACTGAATTCGTTTTGTCAGTTTTAGTGATGTGTAGAAACTTCACCTCCTTTTATATCCCTTTGCCCTTGCTCATTTATACTTACCTAAAATATTTTCTCTATACATTGAGAACCACATCAGAGTTAAAATTTCTACTTCAACCACCAAACTTTAGAAAATTCATGAGGCAAAAGGAAGTCTACTACATATACCCACAGTTTTGTTTACCATGTACATTTATCCTTCCCAACATTTTGAGATTCCTTCTTTTTACTGTTTTCTTCTTGTTTAGACAAACTTCTCTTTTGGATAGGTCTAATGGCAAAAAGTTCTCTTTGTCTTCCTTCATTTGAGAATGTCTTGATTTCCCCTACATTCCTGAAGGATATTTTTGCTGGATATAGAATTATGAGTTGACAGTCCTTATCTTTCAGCACTTAATAATGTGCCACTTCCTTCAGGCCTCTATGATTTCTGATGAGAAATGAGCTAATTTTCTAATTGTTTTCCCCAATGGGTAAGATATAATTCCTTGGGCTGCTTTCAAGATTTTCCTACAGTTTTTATAAACCCGACCATGGTATCTCTTGGTGTGAATGTGTTCAGCTTCTTGAAGCTACATGTTTGCACCTTTATCAAACCTGGAAAGTTTTCAGTCATTATTTCTTCCATTACCTTTTCAACCTTCCCTCTTTCTCCTTTCAAGGACAGAAATCTTAGATATTTTGTTATAGTCCCACAGGACACTGAGAATCTCTGTTTATTTGCTTTTTAAATCTATTTTCTCTAATCTGTTCAGATTGGGTAATTTCTAATGTTCTACCTTTAAGTTCAGTAATTTTTTCCTCTATCCCTTCCATTCTGCAGTTGAGCCTGGCAACTCAGGCTTTCTTAGTCACTCTATTTTTCAGTTCTAAAATTTCCAATTTTCTTCTCTTTATTCTCTGTTTCTTTGCTAAGTCTATTTTTTTAAATTTGTTTCAACCACATTTGTAATTGCTCATTGAATCATTCTTACCATGGCTGCTTTAAAATGTTTGTCAAATAATTCTAACACCTCTGCATCTTGGTGTTGGCATCTATTAGTATGTTTTACATTCAGTTTCAGACCTTCCTAGTTCTTGGTGTGACAAGTGATTTTCAACTGAAACTTGGACATTTGGGGAATTAAGTTATGAGATTCCAGATCTTATACAAAGTTTATATTAGCTGGCTTTCTGTGATATTGCTATGGTAGGGGATGGGTGGTGTTGCCACCTCATTACTGCCAGGAGGAGGTAGTAGTCCCGATTCTCCACTCTACTTCTGTTGATACCCAAGGAGGGAGGGTCCCTCATGATATCCATGCTGAACAGGGGTGGGGGTTCTGGTTCCCCATGAGGCCTCAATTGACACCTCCCTGGATGGGAAGCGTAGGAGTAATTTATTATTGCTCCACATGTTACCTACACTGATACCACAGGGCGAGATGTGGCCTCCATTGACAACACACAGCTGGGTAGTGGTTAAAGTCCTGACCCTGTACTAGGCCTCCTCTGACATGACCCAGGCAGGATGAGGGCAGGGTGCCTCATTACTGCCAGTTGAGAGTGGATGTCCAAGTTCCTCACTATCTCTAGTGACACCATGGCAGAGGATGGGAGCCCTTGTTATTACCCAGGTGAAGATGTCTTTGTCTGTTTTTGGTATTAGGATAATGCTGGCCTTGTAAAATGAGTTAGGAGGCATTTCCTCTGATTCTGTCTTCTGGAAGAGATTATAGAGAATTAATATAAATTCTCCCTTAAATGTCTGATAGAGTTCACCAATGAACCCACCTGGGTTGCCCAGTCATTTCTGATTGGATGTCAGACATGGTGAATTTAATGTTTTTTTCAGAGCTGGATTCTTTGTTTTCTTTTACATATTTCTGAATCTTCGTTCTGGAATGCAGCTAAGATACAGTCATGAGCCACATAATGAACTTTCAGTCAACAACAGTCCATGTATATGACAGGGCTCCCATGAGTATAATATTGTATTTTTGTTGTTTAAACCTTTTCTACTAGGTATGTTTAGGTACACAAATATTAACCATTATGTTACAATGCCTATAGTATTCAGCACAGTGACATGCTGTACAGGTTTGTAGCCTAGGAGCAATAGGCTGTACCATATAGGCTAGGTATGTAGTATACTGTGCCATCTAGGTGGATATATGTATAGTCTATGATGTTTACACATGACAAAATTGTCTAATGACACATTTCTCAGAACATATCCCTGTCATTAAGCAACACGTTACTGTACTTAGAAACAGTCGGATCTTTTCAAACCTTACTTTTATTCTTGTTAACCAAAACCAGAATAGCCTTTAGTCTATGGCTACTTTGACCCTACTACTGAGGCAAAATCCTTCTGAGATTTCTACTCAAAGTACCATGCATTAGAGTATCTTTTCACTCTGTCTAACGGAAAAATAAATTTTGCCCAGTCCCATGTGAACTCTAGGGACTGTCCCACCTAAATAATTTTCTTTCTCTGGCCTTGTATAGTTTCCTCCACACATGCACTAAGAAATACTGCAAAGTTACCCTCTGCAGAACTCTGGAGTTCTCCAATACTCTGCTTTTCAAATTCTACTTTCCTTGGCCTCTCAAATTCTGAACTCCAACTCCTCAGCTCAATGATCATGGAGCTCAATTTAGGTTTTTTATCTCTGCACGGTGGCCTGGAAACTCTCTCCAGAACCTAAGATGGGGCAATCATAGAGCTCTTATCATTTGTTTTCCTTCCCTCAGATCTGCCCTGTGCTGCCCATTTTCCAATGTCTGAAAACTGTGGTTTCCTATATTTTGTCCCAGTTTTCAGTAAAGGCCTTAAAGTAAATTCCATCCCTATTCCATCCTAGTCAGAAGCAGAAATAATTGTCTTCCACGATTTGAATCCTGACCATATACTAGCTGTGTGACCTTGAGTCAGTCTCTCAGTGTTTTCATCTTCTCATTTATAAAATGATGATTATCTAACTACTAGCGTTGTTGAGATGACTTTTTAAAAGTATATATAAAGGTACTGGTACAAACAGACATATAGCCAAATGGAACAGAATACAGTAACTAGAAATAAAGCTGCGTATCTGCAATGATCTGATGCTCAACAAAGTTGACAAAAACAAGCAATGGGGAAAGGACTCCCTATTTAAAAATTGGTGTTGGGAAAACTGGTTAGCCATATGCAAAGGAATGAAACTGGATCTCTACTTTTAACTACACCCAAAAGATAACTCAAGATAAATTAGGAAATACCACTCTGGACATTAGCCTTGGCAAATAATATACGACTAAATTTATGACCCTCTAAAGCAAGGGTCCCCAAACCGCAGGCCATGGACCACTACCAGTCCATGGCTGTCAGGAATGGGGCCACACAGCAGGAGGTGAGCAGCAGGGGAGCGACCATTACGGCCTGAGCTCTAACCCCTGTCAGATCAGCGGCTGCATTAGATTCTCATAGTGGTATGAACCCTATTGTGAATTACACATCCAAGGGATCCAGGTTGCATGCTCTTTATGAGAATTGAATGCCCTAATGCCTGATGATCTAAGGTGGAACAATTTTATCCTGAAACCATTCCTCCCCCAGCCTTGGTTCATGGAATAATTGTCTTCCACAAAACCAGTCCTCAGTGTCAAATGGCACCAGGTACTTTGGGGACCACTGGCTCTAAAGCAACTGCAACAAAGACAAAAATTGATAACTGGGACCTAATTAAACTAATGAGCTTTTGTTTGGCAAAAGAAACTATCAATGGAGTAAACAGACAACCCACAGAATGAGAGAAAATACCTGCAAACTATGCATCTGACAAAGTTCTAATATCTAGAATCTATAAGGAATTTATATAACACAACAAGGAAAAAAACAACCCCATAAAAAAGTGGGCAAAGTACATAAACAGACATTTCTCAAAAGAAGACATATAAGCAGCCAACAAACATGAAAAAACATGCTCAACATCACTAATCATCAGATAAATGCAAAGTAAAAAACACAATGAGATACCATCTCACACCAGTCAAAATGGCTACTACTAAAAGGAAAAAAAAAATACCAGGTGCTAGCAAGGCTGCAGAAAAAGGGAACACTTATACACTATTGATGGGAATGTAAATCAGTTCAGCCACTGTGGAAAGAAGTCTGGATACTCTCAAATAACTAAAAACAGAACTACCATTCCAGCAATCCCATTACTGGGTATATACTGAAAGGAGAATAAATCATTCTATAAAAAAGACACATACACTCGTATGTTCATCGCACTACTATTCACAATAGCAAAAACATGGAATCAACCTAGGTTCCCATCAGTGGTGAACTAGATAAAGAAAATGTGGTACATATACACCACGGAATACTATGCAGCCATAAAAATGAATGAAATCGTGACCTTTGCAGCAACACAGATACAGCTGGAGACTATCATCCAAAGCAAATTAACAAAGGAACAGAAAACCAAATACCAATACCACATGTTCTCACTTATAAGTGTGAGCTAAACACTGACTACACATGGACATAAAGATGGGAACAACAGAACTGGGGACTACTAGAAAGGAGAGAGGATGAGGGGGAAAGAGCTCAAAAACTTCCTATAAGGTACTACACCCAGTATCTAGGTGACGGAATCTTTATTACCCCAAAGTTCTGCCTCAGCATCACACAATATACCCATGTAACAAATCTACACATGTACCTGCTGAATCTAAAATAAATCTTGAAATTATTTTTTAAAAAAAGAAAAGTTAAGTAGAATAAAGTATTATAAGTAGTAAAAAAAGAGAAAAGAAAATAATTCGGAAACTTTTTTTCACTGACTTTAATTTGTGCTTCTGATGAAAATACATTTCACTTATTACATTTTGAATACAATTGCATTTTGGTTTTTAATTCTACATGTTATTATTAATGGAAAACAAACATGTAAGAAGCTTCTTTATAACAGTATAGTGATTTTGCTAAATTGAAAAAAAAAATGTGGCTGGGTGCAGTGGTTCATGCCTATAATCCCAGTACTTTGGGAGTCTGAGGTGGGTGGATCACTTGAGGTCAGGAGTTCAAGACCAGCCTAGCCAACATGACAAAACCCCATCTCTACTACAAATACAAAAATTAGCTGGGTGTGGTGATGCACACCTATACTCCCAGCTATTCAGGAGGCTGAGGCAGGAGAATGGCTTAAACTCAGGAGGCAGAGGTTGCAGTGAGCCAAGATCGTGCCACTGCACTCCAGCCCAGGCAACAGAGTAAGACTTTGTCTTAAAAAAGAAAGAAAGAAAGAAAGAAAATGCCACGAAATAAATATGTGATAATCTTTAAACTATATATAAAGTGTTTCACTCAATAAATTAAATGTAAATGTGTCTCCTGCCCCTATTTCTTTCTTTCACTTCTTCAACTTCTGTAAAGTCTGATTTACAAATCTGAAATCAACTTAAAATATCTGTATATTTATTATGTTAGTTGGTACCATGATAATAACTGTCAGGTATGAATGATACTAATACCATTAATTGAGTATCTATTGTGTCAGACATTATGGTAAATATTTTGCACATGAAGTTTCAAGTTTCCAGATCTTAGTTTTAAATTATTACATTAACTTTTTATATTACTTAAGAAAACAATAGGAGAGGGGTGTTCCAAGATGGCCGAATAGGAACAGCTCTGGTCTGCAGTTCCCAGCATGATGGACGCAGAAGACAGGTGATTTCTGCACTTCCAACTGAAGTACCTGGTTCATCTCATTGGGACTGGCTGGACAGTGAGTGCAGGCCACACAGGGCGAGCTAAAGCAGGGAAGGGTGCCTCACCCAGGAAGTGCAAGGGGTCGGGGGATTTCCTTTTCCTAGCCAAGGGAAGCCGTGACAGATCACCTGGAAAAACAGGACACGTCTGCCCAAATACTGTGTTTTCCCAAGGTCTTAGCAAGTGGGAGACAAGGAGATTCTCTCCCATGCCTGGCTCGGTGGGTCCCATGCCCACGGAGCCTTGCTCACTGCTAGTGCAGCAGTCTGAGATTGAACTGCGAGGCGGCACCCTGACTTGGGGAGGGGTGTCCCCCATTGCTGAGACTTGAGCAGGTAAACAAAACGGCCAGGAAGCTCGAACTAGGTGGAGCCCACCACAGCTCAACAAGGCCTACCAGCTCTAGACTCCACCTCTGTGGGCAGGGAATAGCTGAACAAAAGGCAGCAGATAACTTCTGCAAACTTAAACGTCCCTGTCTGACAGCTCTGAAGAGAGCAGTAGTTCTCCCAGCATGGCGTTTGAGCTCTGAGAACGGACAGACTGCCTCCTCAAATGGGTCCCTGACCCCCAAGTAGCCTAACTGGGAGACACCTCTCAGTAGTGGCCAAAAGACACCTCATATAGGTGGCTGCTCCTCTGGGATGAAGCCCTCCAGAGGAAGGATCAGGCAGCGATATTTGCTGTTCTGCAACCTACACTGGTGACACCCAGGCAAACAGGGTCTGGGGTGGAACTCCAGCAAACTCCAACAGACCTGCAGCTGAGGGACCTGACTGTTAGGAGGAAAACTAACAAACAGAAAGGAATAGTAGTAACATCATCAAAAAGGTCATCTACACCAAAACCCCATCTGTAGGTCACCAACATCAAACACCAAAGGTAGATAAAACCGCAAACATGAGGAGAAACCAGAGCAGAAAAGCTGAAAACCCTAAAAGTCAGAGCGCCTCTTCTCCTCCAAAGGATCGCAGCTCCTTGCCAGCAACAGAACAAAGCTGGACAGCGAATGACTTTGACGAGTTGACAGAAGTAGGCTTCGGAAGGTTGGTAATAACAAAATTCTCCGAGTTAAAGGAGGATGTTCGAACCCATTGCAAGGAAAAAAAACCTGAAAAAAGATTAGATGAATGGCTAACTAGAATAAACAGTGAAGAGAAGACCTTAAATGACCTGATGGAGCTGAAAACCATGACACGAGAAATTCATGACGCACGCACAAGCTTCAATAGCCGATTTTATCAAGTGGAAGAAAGGATATCAGTGATTGAAGATCAAATTAATGAAATGAAGTGAGAAGACAAGGTTAGAGAAAAAAGAGTAAAAAGAAACAAACAAAGCCTCCAAGAAATATGGGACTATGTGAAAAGACCAAATCTATGTCTGATTGGTGTACCTGAAAGTGATGGGGAGAATGGAACCAAGCAGGAAAACACTCTTCAGGATATTATCCAGGAGAACTTCCTCAACTTAGCAAGGCAGGCCAACATTCAAATTCAGGAAATACAGAGAACACCACAAAGACACTCCTTGAGAAGAGCAACCCCAAGACACATAAATGTCAGATTTACCAAGGTTGAAATGAAGGAAAAAGTGTTAATGACAGCCAGAGAGAAAGGTCAAGTTACCTACAAAGGGAAGCTCATCAGATTAACAGCAGATCTCTCAGCAGAAGCACTACAAGCCAGAAAAGAGTGGGGGCCAATATTCAATATTCTTACAGAAAAGAATTTTCAATCCAGAATTTCGTATCTAGCCAAACTAAGCTTCGTAAGTGAAGGAGAAATAAAATCCTTTACAGAGAAGCAAATGCTGAGATTTCTGTCACCACCAGGCCTGCGTTACAAGAAACAACCGGAACCAGCCACTGCAAAAACATGCCAAATTGTAAAGATCATCGATGCTATGAAGAAACTGCATCAATTAACTGGCAAAACAACCAGCGAACATCATAATGACGGGATCAAATTCACACATAACAATATTAACCTTAAATGTAAATGGGCTAAA
>NW_012110919.1:5521451-5526821 GCF_000951035.1 Colobus angolensis palliatus
ACAACAAAAAAAGAGAATTTTAGACCAATATCCCTGATGAACATCGATGCAAAAATCCTCAATAAAATACTGGCAAACTGAATCCAGCAGCACATCAAAAAACTTATCCACCATGATCAAGTCGGCTTCATCCCCGGGATGCAAGGCTGGTTCAACATATGCAAATCAATAAACGTAATCCATCATATAAACAGAACCAAAGACAAACACCACAGGATTATCTCGATAGATGAAGAAAAGGCCTTTGACAAAATTCAACAGCTCTTCATGCTAAAAACTCTCGATAAACTAGGTACTGATGGGACATATCTCAAAACAGTAAGAGCTATTTATGGCAAACCCACAGCCAGTATCATACTGAATGGGCAAACACTGGAAGCATTCACTTTGGAAACTGGCACAAGACAAGGATGCCCTCTCTCACCACTCCTACTCAACATAGTGTTGAAAGTTCTGACCAGGGAAATCAGGCAACATAAAGAAATAAAGGGTATTCAATTAGGAAATGAGGAAGTCAAATTGTCCCTGTTTGCAGATGATAGGATTGTATATTTAGAAAACTCCATCATCTCAGCCCCAAATCTCGTTAAGCTGATGAGCAACTTCAGCAAAGTCTCAGGAAACAAAATCAATGTGCAAAAATCACAAGCATTCCTATACACCATTAACAGAGAGCCAAATCATGAGTGAACTCCCATTCACAATTGCTATAAAGAGAATAAAATACCTTGGAATTCAACTTACAAGGGATGTGAAGGACTTCTTCAAGGACAACTACAAACCACTCCTCAATGAAATAAAAGAGGACACAAACAAATGGAAAAGCATTCCATGCTCATGGATAGGAAGAATCAGTATTGTGAAAATAGCCATACTGGCCAAAGTAATTTAGATTCAATGCCATCCCATCAAGCTACCAATGACTTTTTTCACAGAATTGGAAAAAACTGCTTTAAAGTTCATATGGAACCAAAAAAGAGCTCACATTGCCAAGACAATCCTAAGCAAAAAGAACAAAGCTGGAGGCATCACGCCACCCTACTTCAAACTATACTACAAGGCTACAGCAACCAATACTGGTACCAAAACAGAGATATAGACCAATGGAACAGAACAGAGCCCTCAGAAATAACACCACACATGTACAACCATCTGATCTTTGACAAACCTGACAAAAACAAGAAATGGGGAAAGGATTCCCTATTTAATAAATGGTGCTGGGAAAATGGGCTAGCCATAGGGAGAAAGCTGAGACTGGATCACTTCCTTACCTATGTATCAAACCTGCACATTATGTACATGTACCCCAGAACTTAAAGTACAATTAAAAAAAAAATCAGACATATGAAAAAGTAACAAATTAAAAAAAAAGAAAACAATAATCACTACTACACTGAGTTTCCTCTTTTTCCTTTTATGTACTATAATTTATTTTTCCTAAATTAATGATGGTATGTTTTATGCAAAAACGTTTTGTCATTCCTTACACGAATAAAATATTACTTAAATTACTTACATACTTAAAGTTCATATTTCAGCCGGGCACGGTGGCTCACAGCTGTAATCCCAACACTCTGGGAGGCCAGGGTGGGCAGATCATGAAGTCAGGAGATCGAGACCATCTTGGCTAACATGGTGAAACCCCGTCGCTACTAAAAATACAAAAAAATTAGCCGGGCGTGGTGGGCGCCTGTAGTCCCAGCTACTCGGGAGGCTGAGGCAGGAGAATGGCGTCAACCTGGAAGGCAGAGCTTGCAGTGAGCCAAGATCGCACCACTGCACTCCAGACTGGAAGACAGAGCGAGACTCCATCTCAAGAAAAAAAAAAAAAAAAAAAAAAAAAAAAAAAAGAACGCCAGCATTTCTAGGAAATCAAGGGAGGTCTCCTTTTTGCCATAGGAACTTTGGTTCTGCACCTGACCCATAACGCCAAGGAACAGCACAGCCAATTTGCAAAGCATGATGGAAGAAACTCAGTGGCCTGTCATTATGTACTGTCGCTTTGATGGTTTTTCACAGGATGTAGTGCTCCTCTTCCCTCTCTCCTGAGATCTTAATATTTTGTCTCCACTGAATTACCATTGATTATTTCACTCAGTCTACCATTATAATCACCTGTGCCTACAACTCTGTATTGTCATTACTATTTCCAGAAAATATAAGAGTCCCAATAAAAACACAACAGTCCCACTTTTGAATAATGACTACATATGTAACTTCAGCATTTCACCTGTATGAAGTCCCAGACTTAATACGTTCTTACAGTCATACAAAAAAGCATGACTTTTTGTTGTTGTTGTTGTTTTGAGACAGAGTCTCATTCTGTCACTCAGGCTGGAGTGCAATGGCACAATCTTGGCTCACTGCAACCTCCTCCTCGTGGGTTCAAGCGATTCTCCTGCCTCAGCCTCCTGAGTAGCTGGAACTACAGGCGTGTGCCAGGACACCAGGCTAATTTTTGGATATTTAGTAGAGCCAGGGTTTCACCGTGTTAGCCAGGATGGTCTCGATCTCCTGACCCCGTGATCCGCCCACCTCAGCCTCTCAAAGTGCCTGGATTACAGATGTGAGCCACAGCACCCGGTCGACATTATTTTTTCTTTTTTTTTTTTTTTGAGATGGGGGTCTCTGCCACCCAGGTTGCAGTGCGTGGCACAATCATAGCTCACTGCAGCCTGGAACTCCTGAAATCAAACATTCCTCTCACCTCAGCCTCCTGAGTGGCTAGATCTACAGCTGCACACTACCATGCCCAGCTCATTAAAAAATATATATATATTTCTTTTGTAGACACAGGGTCTTGCTATGTTGCCTAGGCTGGTCTTGAACTCCTGGCCTCAAGTGATCCTACCACCTCGGGCTCCCAAAGTGCTGGGATTACAAATGTAAGACACCACACCTGGCCGACAGTGTATTTATTCGTAAGATGAGATATGTTCTTTCATATATTATTTCATACATTCTTTTTAGTTTATAATATCATCAGGGACATGTGTATTCCTAAATCTTCCTAAAGTATTCCCCTGAGAACCAACACACTAAAGAATACCATTACTTTCATCTGTATAAGTAAAAATGTGCAAGTATTGTAGAAGTCCTAATTAACACAAGAAAATTCAAATATTTTTATTCCATGAATTCCTTTTACACTAAATGGTAAAAATGGAAGATGACAAGAGTCAGCTCTACTTTGAAGTTTTCAAACTAAATTTGTTGTTTCTATAAAGTATATTTGAAACTGTACTTGCTGTTTCATGATCCACAGTCATCTCACCAGGTTTTTACTGTTTTTGTATATAGAAAATCAAGTATGAAGGTGACTGAACAAAAGTAAATCCACAGTTATCCACTCAGTAATACTGCTCCTACATAATCAATTGGGAAGTAAAACGAAAGAAACGTAAGTCTTACTTTTCCACTTTCTTAGCTAGCAGTTTATCTTCAGATTCTTAAGACTATCATAAAACATCACATATGAAAATTAATGATGGCCAGGTGTGGTGGCTCATGCCTGTAATCCCTGAACTTTGAGAGGTTGAGGTGGGAGGATCACTTAAGGTCAGGAGTTCGAGACCAGCCTGGCCAACATGGTGAAACCCCATTCTCTACTAAAAATATAAAAATTAGCCAGGCCTGGTGGCACCTGCCTGTAATTCCAGTTACTTGGGAAACTGAGGAAGGAGAATCACTTGAACCTAGGAGGCAGAGGCTGTAGTAAGCCGAGACTGCATCACTGCACCCCAGCCTGGATGACACAGCAAGACTCCATCTCAAAACTAATAATAATGATAAATTAATGATTATACCAACCCCTTAAAAATTTTAATGAATATCAGTCCTTCATAAGTGAAAAATAGATTAGTCATCAGATTTCAAATGCAGGTTTCACTATTTGAAAAATAACAAAACTAAGAGACTAGAGAATACAAATAATCCTTATCAGATAAATATCATCATTAGATTTTAAAAGGAAAGTATAAAATAAAGCACCACTATATGAAACCTTAGTGTTTTCTCTTCAATATACTAAATCTTCATTTTAGGCTAGCAATCTTTATCATTCCTATTTTCCAAAAGATAATTTTTACATGTAATTCCTTGGATTCAAAACTCTTTATACCACATGTAGTGTAGATCAACTGGCTACTTAACAAAATTTGCAGTTGCGGGATGGCCCATAATCAGAGTGATAACTTCAAACTGCCGGTCACCTTCCAGTGGGTAAGGTCTAGGATTTGTGTTGACTACACATTGTCAAGACCCAGGTTTAGGGCATATGGAATGCGAGTGGTGGACTGGTTCGTGGGTTTGAGGGTCTGTGTGGGAGACTACAAATTCTTCTTTGTGCAAAGTGTAGGAGTGCAACATTGAACATGGACTTAGTCTATGTATGGCCTCCCCACTCCCTCTCCAGCTGAAGCTGGAGAGAATGGGCATTTTGTAAATGTTATGGCATATGCCAATATAATGACATTAAAAGAAAACAATAACAAATAAAACATGTTGTGGGCTGGGAGTTGGTATATCTGGCTGCTGACTTTCTCTGAGACTTTGAACAATTCATGTTGCAGGAAGTCAGGGACCCTGAATGGAGGAACCAGCTGGAGCCGTGGCAGAGGAGCATAAATTATTAAAATTTTAATATGGACATTTATCGGTTCCCAAATTAATACTTTTATAATTTCTTATGCCTGTCTCACTTTAATCTCTTAATCCTGTTATCTTCGTAAGCTGAGGATGTACGTCACCTCAGGACCACTATAATTGTGTTAACTGTACAAATTGATTGTAAAACGCGTGTTTGAAAAATATGAAATCAGTGCACCTTGAAAAAGAACACAATAACAGCGATTTTCAGGGAACAAGGAAAGACAACCATAAGGTCTGATTGCCTGCAGGGTCAGGCAAAATAGAGCCATATTTTTCTGCTTGCAGAAAGCCTACAAACAGAAGTGCAAATAGGGAAGATATCGCTAAATTGTTTTCCTAGCAAGGAATATTAATAATTAATACCCTGGGGAAGGAATGCATTCCTGGCGGGAGATCGATAAACGGCCAATCTGGGAGTGTCTGTCTTATGCGGTTGCGATCAGGACAAAATATGCCCCGGTCTCCTGCAGTACCCTCATGCTTACTAGGATTGGAAAACCCCACCCTGGCAAATTTGGGGTCAGACCAGTTCTCTGCTCTCGAACCCTGTTTTCTGCTGTTTAAGATGTTTATCGGGGCGGAGCAAGATGGCCGAACAGGAACAGCTCCAGTCTCCAACTCCCAGTGCGAGTGACACAGAAGACCGGTGATTTCTGCATTTTCAACTGAGGTACTGGGGTCATCTCACTAGGGAGTGCCGGACAATCGGTGCTGGTCACC
>NW_012110919.1:5532778-5553069 GCF_000951035.1 Colobus angolensis palliatus
ATAATAAAAAATAAAAAATAAATAAAAAAAATAAAAAAATCTTAAAAAAAAAATGTTTATCAAGACAATGCATACACCACTGAACATAGACCCTTATCAGTAATTCTGCTTTTGCCCATTGCCTTGTGATCTTTGTTCTCCTTTTTGCCCTTTGAAGCATGTGATCTTTGTGACCTACTCCCTGTTCTTAAACCCCCTCCCCTTTTGAAATCCTTAATAAAATTTGCTGGCTTTGAGGCTCAGGTGGGCATTACAGTCCTACCGATATGTGATGTCACCCCCAGAGGCCAAGCTGTAAAATTCCTCTCTTTGTACTCTTTCTCTTTATTTCTCAGCCGGCTGACACTTAAGGAAAATAGAAAGAACCTACATTGAAATATTGGGGGTGAGTTCCCCCAATAAATTCACTTATCCTGTGCCTCAGTTTCATTTAAAATGAAGAAAATAAGGGCTGGGCACAATAGCCTATGCCTCTAATTCCAGCACTTTGAGAGGCTGAGGCAGGAGGATTGCTTGAGGCCAGTAGCCCGAGATCAGCCTGGGCAACATAGCAAGGCCCTATCTCTACAAGAGTTTTTATATTTTTTATTTGTTTGTTTGTTTTATTAACCAGATGAGGTAGTACATGTCTCTGGTCCTAGCTACTTGGGGACCTGAGGCAGGAAGATCACTTGAGCTTAAGTTATAGTGAGCTATTATTGTGCCACTGCATTCCAGCCTGGGCCACAGAGTAAGGCCTTCTCTTGATCAATCAATCAAATAAGAGAGTCCTGCCTCATCTCACTGACTATTGTAATAGAAGTGAGATAATATATGAATAAAGCACTTAAAGCCTTAAAGTTATAAAGAGTTTTTTTTTAATGCAAAAAACTATTATAAATATTTATAGTGTTCTGGTACTACACTGTCAATAGACACAAATGATCCAAGGTTCATATAGCTTCTTACAGATGAAACACTCATAGCAGTTTGCTCACTAATAAGAATAAAACAGTCTGATCCAAGCAGAACAGTTTTAGTTTTTATTAAATGCCCAGAACACTGTAAATATTTAGTAAGTGGTAAAGGAAGGTAAGTATATTTTAACTCTTAATTCCAAATAAAGACAATGCAATAAATTTAAAATGTAGATACGTTTGTAAAGAGAATATTTCACAAAACTATAGATACCAACCTATTTTTTATGCATATGGCAGGATAAAACTAGTATTTCTCTCTTTCCATTTGAAAAATATTCCAAAAGCAACGCAAGGAATGAAAAACAGTAACCCCATTTTGGGCAAAACTAGAAGACAAACCACAAAATGAGTAGAAAGGCTGCCAAAAGCAATGGAGATGAAGTAGGAATATATGCTGTAGGCAGCACAGAGAGAACGCTCCAGTTGCAAATGGCAGAAAAAACAAAGTCTACTTCTTGAAGTTGATGGGTACACTTTAAGGTATAAACCCCTTGTTTATATCAAAGTGCACAGGTTGACAGCTAGAGCTTTCCTATATGTGGTTTGGTTCCAAGAAGCAGAAAGAACAATGCTAAGTAAGGAATCACACTAACTATATTTGCAGAGAGAAGTCCATCTCTGTGGCTATATGAGACAAAAGACTTTGTATAATGAAATTCCCCAAAGTTGTCTATCTCCATTGGCTCAGACAAAATAAAAGATAAATAGAATTTTAAAAATCTACAGTCAAAACAGAACTTTCACAAGAAAACTGTTGATACGGAGCTGATGAAAATCATGATGAATACTCCACCATTAATTAATGAAATTATGCAATCAACTCTAATTTGAAATTTTTAAAAATATATAATTATAAAATTGTGTTGACTAGAGCAATAATGAAGAAACTCATATAATCAATCACTTACTTCTGATTCATATTTTATTTTTCCTTCGTCTAAAATACGTGCATACTCTTCCTTCTGGTGTTCAAATTCTGACTTTAGAAATGTATGTTCATAGCGAAGCTTATTATATGCAGCTCTATACTTTTCCACCTCCTAAATTAAAGGGAGAATGCAATTTATCATAGATTTATAAACAAAATTTGTACTCACTCCAATAATCACTTTTACAAATATAATTTTAAATTACATTATAATGACAGCCACTCTAAAAGTAAAAAATAAATTTAACAGAAATACAAATGAATTTGGAAAAGTCCTCATAACAAGTATCCTACATACAGAATTAGTACATTCCTGAAAAGATACCCAAAAAGTAAATTACCATTCAATTAATCTTATTTCTTCACTGGTTCTCATTATAATAAAAGTGTATAGTATGAGGAAAGTGTTAATCTCTGGACTTAAACAACATGTAAGAATGCAGCACACCTTTCAAAACATAAATTTTTTAAATGTATAATTTAGTATAAGTAAAACAAATTCAAAAGAGATAAAAGGTTATTGTAATATTTAGCACAGCATCTTAACATCTAATTAAATATGACAATGATAGTTCAACTCAACACACCAACCTGAAGAATACATGCAGCATCATCTCTACTGATTGACCAGGAACACATGCAATTCCCTGGAGTGCTCTCATTCTGCTTCCTAACACTACTCTATGAAAGCTGCTGGCATTCTGAATACCCAGCGAGAAACTCAGGCAACAGAGCAGAAAGATACAGGAGACGCAAACAGGAAATTCGATAACAAGGAAAGCATGTCTCCTAAAACACCCAGCTCACCAAAAATCTTTAGTTCAAAGATTTCTAAGCCAGTTTATAAACCAAGAAAATGGATTTCATGATTTTACTACAGATACACTTCTCTTTGATTTAAAAAAAAAAAAAAGCTTGTATTGAATTTGATCACTTATCTTGGGTCAAATTTTGTTTATTTACAAAAATTAAATCTACTCCCCAATCATAATGGCTTGCCACTAGGTGTGTATTAGAAAGATCATATTATCAAGCCAGTAAGCCATTATAAAAGACGATTCTACACTGTTTTGGGTAATGACCACATCACTAGACTACAGCTCTCCAAAGGGGCCCATTTTGAAGGAGACAATAATCATTTGTATGTATAAGGCCAGCTATATTTGTTAAATAAGGTAACATATATAAAATGTCTAGCTAGTATCTAATATACTTATTACCTACAGTCTTATCCTGTCCCCTTTATTAAGCATTTAATCATACTACACCAACACTTAACCAAAGGAGACCCGTCTCAACCTGAAGTAAAACTGTAACAGATTTTTACTTTTATGAAGTGGCACGAAACTCATTCTCTCTTTCAACAAATATTAATTGAGCACCTACTGTATACCAAAATCTGTTCTAGTAACTTGGAATATAACAATGAGCAAAACAGGTAAAGGTTCCTCCTCTCATGCAACTTCCATTCTAGAGGTGGTAAAACAGAAAATAAACACAATAAATAAGTAAATTATATAGCACAGTAGAAGGTATGTATACCAGAAAAAAAAATGAAAGAGCAGGGTAAGGAGGTCTAAAGGTCTAAGCAGGAATGGGAAAGGCAGGTTACAATATTAAATAGGTAGATGGGAGCAGTCAAAGTAGGCCCCACTGAGAAAGTGACATTTTAGCAAAGACTTACAAGAGATGAAGTTAGCCACGACATATCTGGAGGGAGAGTATTCAAGGCAGAAGAGATGTGCCAATTCGGCTGGGCATGGTGGCTCACGCCTATAATCCCAACACTTTGAGAGGCCAAGGCTGGTGAATCACTTGAGATCAGGAGTTCGAAACTAGCCTGGCCAATATGGTGAAACTCCGTTTCTACTAAAAATACAAAAATTAGCCAGGCACGGTGGCACGTGGCTGTTATCCCAGCTATTTGGGAGGCTGAAGCAAGAGAACTGCTCAAACCTGAAAGGCGGAGGTTGAAATGAGTCGAGATCACGCCACTGCACTCCAGGCTGGACAACAGAGCCAGACTCTGTCTCAAAAAAATTTTTTTTAATTAAAAATAAAAATAAAAATAAAGAAATGCACCAATTCTGGAGTGCCAAAGAAACATCAGTAGGCCAATGTAGAAAAAGGAAAGGAGATAAGAGAGGTAATGGGAGTCCAATCCTGTGAAGCCTTAGAGGCCACTGTAATGACTGAGTAAAAGGGGGAACTACTGCAGGGTTTTGGAGTAGGGGAATGATGCTTTTCATTGAGACTTTTATCTCATGAGGATAAATGCACAGTAAACAACGTAAGTTACTTACTTCATCTAGATTCCGAAAACGTTCTCTCATTGGAGTTTCTAATTCCTGCTGTATTTGGGCTCTTAGCAATTCCAATTTTTGTGGAGTTAATATCTAATATGTAGAGAAATGCAAACAATATAAAATCACATTCAAATCAAGAATTCTCCATATTTCAAAGCCTCTCTCCTAATTATGAAAATGGAATTCATGAAAGTTTTCACAATATAGTTATTTTTATAGTCATCACTATACAAATAGAATCATCATTTGAAATAATACTTTAAGAATCTCAATTTCAGGCTCTTGGAGATGTCAAAAATTCCATTAACATGAAGTAAAGACAGTTACTGATTATTATTGCTATTGTTAGGAATAACTATGTTGGCAACTAAGACTATCATGTTGTATACAATGGCTAATAATCTAGTTATTTTCCAAAGCAGGCAAAATAAAGGTGTAACAATTTGTTATACCAAAGAGAACCTTTCAGACTTATTTTCAATTAGATAAGGCTCATTTGTACTCTCACACTGTACCTAATTTAGGTTTCTCCTTGTCACACTCTTTTATAGAACTCATATTTTAATAAGCAATTAAATATTTATGTAAGCCTCATATGGGAAGACACAGTCTTTATTCACTATTGTATTCCCAATACCTCCCACGAATGTCTGGCACATAGGAACCACTCAACTACTACTTCATGAATGAATGAGGAACAAATACCAGCTGTAAAAAAAAAAAAAAAAAAAAAGTCTAAAGTTTGTATTTATATTAATTTCTACAAAAATGATAATGTTCAGTTTCTTTTCTTATGAGCAGTCCAAATACTATGTTCAAAATATTACATTCTATTGAATGGAGAGTATACTATATACAAAGCATTGTACAATGCACTGTAACCTACATACATACTATCCTGTTCTAAGCACCTTATACGCATTCATTGATTTAATTCCTACAACAATCCCACAGTATAGCTACACTGAGGCATACAAGGTATCTAAATAACTTTATAAAGATCACAAAAACTCACGTGAAGTACATATCTCCCCATAAAAACTCCAAACTCTGGTGTTAAAAATAACTCATACACACAAATAACTATAAAAGTAGGCAATACAGCCTTACCAGACAGATAAAAAAGAGCAAACACATTTAGGATAGAAGGCATGATGCATCAAAGGAATGGGAAAACTAAAGCTTATACAGAACCCTTATATAGAAAGCTTACAGAACCCAAACTCAAGCCAGGTAACATTTTAATTTGCCTGGGTGTCAGAGACTGTATGGGAGAAAAGTGATTCTCAAAGGTGAGTTAAAGCCATTTTGAATGTGACCACATTAAGTACTACAGAAAATTTAAAATTGTGGGTCCCTATATTCACACTGGTAGAAATCTCTAAACACTGTAACATTTCCAAATGCCACCTTGGAGGGCTGTACCCCGGCTGGAAACAAAAGGAAAAGAGGTTGCAGCCAAAGAGTGAAAGGTTCCTGAATACCAGGTTTAGACTCTTATTATTCATTCGGTATTCAATAGTATTTACTTAAAAAATTTATTTTATTTAAAATGAATATATATAATTACATAAATAATTCAAACAAAAGCTTAAAAGGTCTTCTCACTGCAGTAATCCAATTTTCTTCTATTGAAGCAATCATTGTTAATAACTTCTTATGTACCCTTCCTAAAACAATCTACAGATACACAGGCATACATATCACTTTTGATTTCTATACAAAAAGGATATTGTACATATATTTTTCTGTACCTTATTTATTGAAGGTTTTTAAGCTTAAGAGTGACACTACCATATCCATATTTTACAAAGAAGCAAGATGATTCAAAAGCTTTAGTGGGAGAGTAGCTGTAGCTGTGGGAAGAAGAGGCAGTAAATGGAGCCAAAGAAACCAGATAGAAAGCTCATGTCATAATCTGGTTTACGGTATCAAGTATCAAGTCTGGGTGACAACATCAAGAATCCAAACTAAGATGAGGTAGCAATTAAAAGGAAGAGATTAATAGGTAAAGCTTACATGGCTCCTGTTTCAAATGATCTAACTTCAAAACTAAGCAAGCAAAACCATGGGAAAACTAAGAAAACCTGAACAAAGATGAGATATTAAAAGGTATTAATGAATAAGTATTTTAAATATGGTAAAGGTATTGTGGTTATGCTTTAAAGAGAGACTGCACTGGTTTGTTATAGAGATATATACTCAATTATTTGTTGAAACAATATGATTTGATTCAAAATAATCCAGAGACATTGAGGAAAAAAGTGGGAGTGGGTGGAACAAGCTAGTAGATAAAACAAGCCTGGCTCAGAGAGAATTATTATTAATGCTAGATGATGGGTACATGGGAATGCAGTACATGTTTGAGATTTCCAAAACTGAAAGTTAACTGAAAGTAAAAAGCCTTTCAGCCAAGATAGAGTAAGAGCCCAGATTCACTCTCTTGCCTGAAACAAACAAAAGAACAGACAAAAATTAAACAGTTTGCAAGACACTAGACATAAGAAAGCAAAAGGCAGATCCCTGAGAGGCACAAAACATAGAAGATGAGCTTTGAGAGTTTTCAGGACCTGGCACAGGAAAGGATACCCCTGCAGTTATGATGGACTCCCTGAGTTGAGGAGATGAAACTGAGCATCTAGGGACACTGGGGTAGTTAGAGTCCTAAGACAGGGTAGCAGAGAAAACAGGGCACAGAAAGATAACTATGAAGACCTACAAAAAGTTTTGACTCATTCAGTAGAGTACTGATTAGCACATGTGTGCAAGGAAACTACCTAAGGCTAGGCAAAGAAACACCTGAAAAGAGTAGAAAGATGAATACACAGAGCTCATAGAGACCTAAGAAGAGTTTCTGTTCCCCCAAATCAGATTAAAATCCTTCATTTTAGAAAGAAATTGTTATAGTACTCAGAAGAATCTTGCGTCAGTGGTGGGAAATAATTAGCACTACACTAAATACTACTCTGGCTCCCACTTAAAAACTTAAAAGCAAGACCCAGAAAGATAAAACTGTTTCCAAATAATTCAACGGTGTCCCAAAATAAAGTTCAAGAACATGTATCAGAATATAAAAATATTGGGAGGTGGAGATTGCAGGGAGCTGAAATCACTCCATTGCACTCCAGCCTGGGGAACAAGAGTGAAACTCCGTCTCAAAAACAAAACAAAAACAACAACAAAACAAATCCAGCATTTTAAAAAGAAAGTTCACAATATCTAACATCCAATACAAATTTACCAGGCATGCAGAGAAGCATAAGAGACAAAGAGAGAGAAAGAGACAGAGTGTGTGTGTGTGTGTGTGTGTGTGTGTGTGTGTGTGTGTGTGTGTGTGTGTGGTGGAAGCAGGGGGGATAAACTTAAAACAGGCCCAGAAATGATATAGATATCACTGAAACTTTATTGTACAGTTATTGTAACTGAATTCCGTACATTCAAAGAACTAGAGAAAAGACTGAACATGTTAGATAGAGATAAGGAAGATATAAAAAGACCAAGGCCGGACAAGGTGGCTCACGCCTGTAATCCCAGCACTTTGGGAGGCCATGGTGGCAGATCACGAGCTCAGGAGATTGAGACCATCCTGGCTAACACAGTGAAACCCCGTCTCTAATAAAAATAAAAAATAAAAAAATTAACCAGTTGTGGTGGCGGGCACGTGTAGTCCCAGCTACTCGGGAGGCTGAGGCAGGAGAATGGCATGAACCCGGGAGGCGGAGCTTGCAGTGAGCAGAGATCACACCACTACACTCCAGCCTGGGCGACACAGAGAGACGCTGTCTCAAAAACAACAACAACAACAACAACAAAAAGACCAAAATTGAACTTTCAGAGATGAAAATTACACTGCATGGAATTAATGGTGGGTTAGATATTGCACAAGAAAAAAATCAATGAAAATCAATGAATCTGAAAACATGGCAACAGAAACCAACCAAAATGAAGCACAGAGATAAAAAATACTAAAAATAAATTAATAAACAACATCAGCAAGCTATGGGAGAACTTTAAGTGGTCTAATGTTAGAATGTAATTAAGAGTCTCCAAACGAGGTGAAAGAGGAGGCAGAAAATATTTTTAGAAGTAATCTCCAAAAATTTTCAGTTTGATAAAAACTGTAAACTCATAGACCTATGGAATTCAATAAACCCCAAGCACTACAGATATAAAGAAAACTGCAAAGTATGTCCATCAAATTGCTTAAAACCAGCAATAAAGAGAACAGCAGCCAAAAAACCAGACAAGGTGCATTACAAAGAACAAAGATAACCTGTGCTCACTACCCTGTAGAGTGATGCAGCTGCACAATATCCATGCAGCTCCTAATATTATATGTTCAATTACATCACAGATGCCTCTTGGAAACAACAGTGCTTTAAATTCTGTAATGGTGTGCACCTCACCATTGGCCTGTGCAATCTAACAGCATACAACAGTTTAGGGGTCTTCTGATCTGAGGTCTCTGACAAAGGATCTCTAACTTTTTCTTAACTCCTAGGAATCTTATTAAAAACAAATACCCACATAATAAATTCTCTCTTCCTCTGTCTCTCCCCATCTCTCCCTCTCCTATCCTCTATATCTCCAAAGCACACATAAACCAAAGACACTGACTGAATTAGAGGATTTCTCCCATCCCATTTTAGGAAAAAATATTCTGTCTTAGACTACCTTTTTTTTTTTTTTTTTTTTTTTGAGAAAGAAAGAGTCTCGCTCTGTCGCCTAGGCTGGGGTGTAGTGGCATGATCTTGGCTCACTGCAAACTCTGCCTCCAGGTTCAAGCAATTCTCATGCCTCACCCTCCCAAGTAGCTGGGAGGACAGGCATGCGCCACCACACCCAGCTAATATTTGTATTTTTAATGGAGACAGAGTTTTACCATGTTGGCCAGCCTGGTCTCGAACTCCTGACCTCAGGAGATCCACACACCTCGGCCTCCCAAAGATCTGGGATCAGAGCCATGAGCCACTGCACCCAGCAGCGTCTTAGACTTCTAATGGAATATTGCCACTACTTGTCTACAAAGAAACATAAGAAAGCTTTATCATACAACAGTCTAGGTGTCATTACCTATTTTAAATCTATAAAAACAAATCTTTAACACTGCAGTACTTGCCATTTAATAATCTAAAATAGGCCAATATTTTACAAAGAATACTTTAAGAAGGCAAATACTGCTATGTCAAACATTCTTAATAAATTAATGACTGAAACTGAGTATTATATTTTGATCTGAGCTTCCCAGCAGTCA
This sequence comes from Colobus angolensis palliatus, assembly GCF_000951035.1. Taxonomy (NCBI): domain Eukaryota; kingdom Metazoa; phylum Chordata; class Mammalia; order Primates; family Cercopithecidae; genus Colobus; species Colobus angolensis. The sequence goes on from NW_012110919.1 coordinate 5,542,226, forward strand.
AAACAAAATGGGAAACTGTATACTAGGCTATAGTTTTCATTAGCACAAAAAGAGCATATTAATCATTGGTAAAGAAATTTTCATTTAGTTTTATTAGAATATATCAAATGATCCCCATATGTAAAAAGGTTTTGCTAACATGGTACATAGCAACACAATAACAACATGTACTGACCACTTACTAGATCAAAGTAGCATACTAATACTTTTTTTTGATGAATTTCTACCATCACAATTCCTTTTCCTGTGATTTTTTTTTCCCCGCTTCAAATTTTCATTTGTTTTTAGCCTGCTCTAAAATTCTCAGTTATTGTTTGATAAATAAGAAACAAAATACTACAATCTCTGGGTCCTTGGTAAAAACTGTATTTCTCGCTGAAGAAACTGTGCCTTTTTATTGGTTTCAGAAAAAATGAGACCTCTTTTTCATTAGCATTTATCAACAGTACAAGTTTCTTTTCATTTTTATAGTTTTTTGTTTTTTTTTTGGTTAAGAGTCAGGGTCTCACGCTGTTGCCCAGGGTAAAGTGTTGCCCAGGCTCCAGCTCCCTGAAGCCTCAAACTCCTAGGCTCAAACAAGTCTCCTGTCTCAGCCTCTTTCGTAGCTGGGACTACAGGTGCATGCCACTACGTCAGGCTAATTTATTTAACTTTATTTTTTAGAGACAGGGTCTCACTATGTTACCCAGGCTGGTTTTGAACTCCTAGCCTCAAGTGATCCTCCTGCCTCCCAAAGTGTACCATGCTCAGCCTGAACTAACACTTTCCATGCATTGTCTCATTTCATCCTTACAGTCATCCTATGAGCTAGGCACTATTATCATTCCCATTCACTACTGATGCAGAAATGTTCTTTAAATGAATATCTCTTATATCTTTTTCCTATAAAAGCCAAAGAGATATTAAATCTTAGAAAAAGCATTTCTGTAGGTAGACTAGATAATGCATGTATATTTTAAAAATAATCACCTTTCATAAACCTTCATTGAAATATTTCTTGATCTTTGTTGAATTTACTTTTCTAAACTTATAATTCACGTAAATTTCAAGCATCCATTAAATAAATAGCTAAATTGCTTCAAAATATGTGTTCATATGTATACATGATGTTTCTTTAGCTTATTTTTGCCGAATAAATATCACACAGAAACTAGATATGTGTATCTTAAAAAACAGAAGCCTTACTAGATAAATTACATTTGTGAGCAAACATTTGGGAAGTTTTCACATGGAGGAACATCCAAAGTTATCAACAGGGAGGCTATGCGTAGATGACTTCATTTTAATAGGAGACGGAAAATGTTTAACATACTTTAATCTATAAATACAATTGGGTCACTTTTTTAAAAGTTCACCAGGTTCTCTAGCACTGAAAGCACTGAAGCAGAGAATGAAGAGAGTCCTGTCTGAAAGATGTTCTAAAAGGGATTCTGCTTTGGACAGTGTATTCGTTTCCTAGGTTGCCATAATAAAATACCAGAAACCATGCAGCTTTAAATAACCGAAGTTTGTTCTTTCACAGTTTTGGAGGTTATTAGTTTGAAATCAGGGTGTGTTGACAGGCCTTGCTTCCCGTAAAATCTGCAGGGAAGAATCTTTCCTTGCCTCTTTCTAGGAAGCTTCTGAAGCACTTAAACCTCTGCCTCCACCATCACACAGTGTTCCCCTCAAACCCATCTGTCTCCATCTCTCTTCTCCTCTTTTTTTAAGGACACCAGTAACACTGAGTTAAAGGCCCATCATACTCCAATATGACCTCATCAACTTAACAAATTATATTTGTAATGACTCTACATCCAAATAAGGTCACATTCTGAGGTACTAGGAGTTAGGACTTCAACATATCCTGGTTGGGGATACAACTCGATCCATAATAGATTCAAAGAAAAAACAGATGATTACCAACTCTAACATGCTGAGGCTCTAGGTATGTTTGACACAGACAGTGCAATATATGAACAATAATCCCAATTCATACATTTATTTCCATTTTTCATGTCATTCATTCAACAAATAGGTGTTTACTAGGCATTATCCTAAACACTGAAGACACACTGAAAAAAAGTTCCTGCCTTCATGGAGTCTGAATTCAAATAAACATGTCATCATTTATGAGTATTTACTATGTGGCAAGTATGGTAGTAAAAATGTAGATGTTATCTCATTAGTCCTCACAACTCTTCTTGTTAAGCAGAAACTTTTATCCCCTTTACCACATGAGAAAACTAGGCATAGAGACATAGTTACTTGTTGAAGGTATCATCTTCTGGAAGAACTGACCCTTGTTTTTCATTATAAAATGTCCTTTTTACCTTTAGTGATACTCTCTGTCTGGAAGTCTCTTTTATCTGATATTAATATAGCTACTCCAGCCTTCTGGATGTGCTTTACTTACTTTCTGGATGTGCTTGGTACAAATAATCACATTTAGATGTCACTCTCACAAAACAGAATTAAATTTATAATACCTGAAGAATCTCTCAAATATCTTGGGTTTAGCATTCATAGCTTCCATTCACACAGGGCTCTATATTTTTGCAAAACAAATTAATGCACTGATTGTACAGGCTTAAATTACATTTCCCTCTTCAATTTACATTTCTGAGGTTTCTATTTGTATATTTAAATATCCTAAATATACCTAGGAATGAAACAGCACAGTGGAGGCTCCAAGCCAGGCTTCGTGGTGTTGTTCCCAACAATGGTAGATTTCAAAAAGTTACTGAATGACAAACTTACAAGGCTTCTGTCAAAGAATATCTAAGAGTTGGGTGATATGCCAGACAGGTGACTTGAAGGATGCCTTCTTACTCTCTGAACTTCTGACTCTAATATTAATAATACCTTATTATTTGTACCAAGCAGATTGTTAGGCAGAAATAAATAGCTGGTGCTCTTCAGAGATTAAATAAATACAGGAAAAATTATTCGTGAGAACCTACTAATTTAAAATTTACAGGAAATTTGACAGGAGTTTAAAGTCTGGCTTTGCTCTACTTTCTAGACAAATGAAAAAATGAATAGTGTGAAAATTATCTAAAGAAACTGTACTTCAGCACTTCGGAGACAAACATCTTTTGCTTACAAACCCATTTGCTTTACAATGTACACAAAAATTATGTGCACATACGGTTTTTACAGTCTCTTTTAAGAAACTCCTTACGAACAGCTATCTTTTTTTAGTTTACTTTCAGTTATAATGCATATACAAATATTAGTAAATCTTTCTTTTAAAAAAATTCTTTAATTCTGGATTTTTATCAATTCAAACTCACTTTTCCCCTAATTATTCTTAATGGTAAAATATTATTTATATCAGAATAGGCAATATAATACCAATTTACATAAAATAATAGCTTAATGGCTCCCTTACATGGTAGCTAACATTCTAAAATACACGAAAGAAGATTAAATTGTACCACTTGGAGATACAGCAAAGTAATCATTAAGGATATAGACAGAAATTGCCAAATTCACCAACACTACTTACTTCCATTACGTATCTGACTACTTTTATACTAACTCAAATATATTTTCTCACCTGCAGTTTCATTTCTTCTAAGTCTTTAGTTTTCTCTACTAATTCTCCTCTTAGTTCTTCAAGCAGCAGCTGAAGTTTTTCCTGCTGAGTTTGCTTTTCATTAAACAGGTGCTTGAGTTCATTTTGTAACTTTACATATTCATTATGCAACCTGGTTTTTTTAAAAAAGACTTCAATTTTGAGTAAATCCTTTCTTTCTAATTGCATTACTTTATGTAAAGTCAATCAACACTACAGAAAAACAAGACCAATATCACCCACTACTTTAAACCCACAAATATCTTCTCTTTACAGAGTTTCATTTAATTATTAACACTGTAGTTTTGGAATGCAATTTTACTTTGGTGGGAGATGGGGAACACATTTAGCCATCTGGATACATTTAATCTTACATGTCTTGCTACTTTCAAAATAAGGTATATAAATTCATAACCCACTTGATATCATACTTAGTTTGGAACAAAATAATTTTAAAGTAAAAATTTTACTATATTAAAAAAGTTTTAAATGTATACACTGCAAAATAACAAAATTATACTATATTCTATAGCAAACGTTCAGCCAAGATAATGCCAATAACTTTTTAAAACTAAACCCCACTTCTAGATTTAAGTAGTTTACCTTGTGTGTTCAGCCTTCAGAGTCTGATAATTAGCTTTATGATGCTCACATCGTAACCTTTCATCAATTAACATTTTCTGGAACTCCGACTGAGAACTTGTCAATCCGCTGTCTCCACCAGGAGGAAAATTATTGGGAAAAGTGTCCATATCAGTAAATGTGCTGACAACCATGTAAAAATAAGTTTTGGCTTTCTTACTGTTGTAGTTTTCTTTCCAAGAGTATTTCCCGCTCCTTTCTTGCTAAGGCAGAATCTCAGCAGGCCAAATTATACCTGCGCAGAGAAAAAACATAATTTGCGATCAGTAAAAGTAAGCTTCCTTTAATGTTACATATTTTTATCACTTTTATTATTCTCCTTATCTTTTCTTTTCTTTTTTTTTTTTTTTTTTTTTTCTGGGAGGAGTCTGCCCAGGCTAGAGAGTGCAATGGTGTGATCTCGGCTCACTACAACCTCTGCCTCCCAGGTTCAAGCGATTCTCCTGCCTCAGCTTCCTGAGTAGCTGGGATTACAGGTGCCTGCCACCATGCCCGAATAACTTTTGTATTTTTAGTAGAGACGGGGTTTCACCATGCTGGCTAGGCTGATCTCCAACTCCTGACCTCAGGTGATCTGCCTGCCTTGGCCTCCCAAAGTGCTGGGATTACAGGTGTGAGCCACCACGCCCAGCTTATCCTTATCATTTTTATTACAAAGCCCAATCTCAGATTTTAATTGTTCATAAAACAAAATGCAAATATAAAGCCGAATCACACCTCGAAAAATTTTCTTTATTTCCATGCAGCTTCTGTGACCATCAAAATCACATCTTCAAGTATTAACCTAGCTCCACTAGAAGCACAGACTTCTCCAGTTTAGGTAGTCTTAAATTCACAAACCAGTGTTGTGTTTCCTGAAGCTACTGCAGTAAGCTTCAAATATAGATCCTGATACAAAATCCATACTTCTAAATCAGAGGAAAAGCTATTTGGAACTTGGTAACTGGCTGGGGAGAATCAAGGTCTTCAAAAGGTGACTTCCAGCAAGTAACTATGTCTGTGATTAATGCTTTGAAGAGTCTTTTATTTGACACAACGCAAGCTGCACCCAGACTGCAGATTCAGATGAGAAATTAGTCAACACATAAATATTGATCAACTCCTATGTGTTATACACTGTTAAGAACAGAAAACTAAATCTCACCTATCTCCAAAAGTACTGACTCAGTATTATGAACATTACTGTTTATTTCATCTAGAAGTAAAAAATGATGTTTCAAAGTGTTCTTATAACTAAGAACAAAAATTTTAATTAAAATAGTTGTCTCCTTTCTTTCTCTAGTCCCATAATACATATATACATATACACATATATATACACATACACACACACACATATACATACATATTTTTTTCCTGATAGAATCTTCCTTAGTCATGGGTTATTAACAAATCACTTCTTATAACAAAAAAAATCTTTGTCCTATGCAAATCAACCATTAAATTATTCAGCCTTGCTTGAATTATACCATCTCTGATAAATTAGTGTGATATCTACGTATTACTTAAGACAACCTTTAAACTATAATTGCAGTTTTTTTGGTTTATTCTGAAATTATATTTTAACAGAAGGGGAAAAGTTCCTCAAGAACATTATACTCCTTACTCTTAGGTTTAATGTGCACTGGTATTCAATTTTTGTAAAGACAGAATGTGCTATCTGTAGCAGCTACCACAAAATTATCCTGCCAAAAGTATACATTTGCCAAGGATTAATGAATTGCATCATAAAACTGGCATTCAATTTTTACTCCACTGTGGGTAAAATGCTATCAAATAGAATCTCATGCTCCAACGAAATCTTTCGTGAAAAGAAGAATCAACTGATGTGGCAAACTTCATTGTTGTCTCATATTAGGAAATTGCTACAGCCATCCCAACCTTCAGCAACCACTACTCTAAAAAGTTAGCAGCCATCAGCAGAAAGGCCAGACCCTCCATCTGCTAATAGATGATGACTTACTGAAGGCTCAGGTGATCAATAGTATTTTTTAACAACAAAGTACTTTCTAATTAAGGTATCTACATTTTTAAGACATAATTACATTGTAAACTTAACAGACTACAGTATAGTGTAAACATAACTTTTCTATGCACTGAGAAACCAGAAAATTCATGTGACTTGCTTTATTGTAGTAGCAATCCAAATAAGTTAAAATAAGGAAACACTAATTGCTAAATGTAAGGTTAGGTTTAACTCTTGGCTTCTTAAAGCTTTATAGGAAGAAAAAATATTTGGGGATTAATAAATACGTTTGGCTCCACATTAAAAATTATTCTACGGAAAAAATACATTTTTAAAGATTATAAAATGTGTGTTTATAACATGTTGATATGTGACAGCCCAAAATTGCTTACTTCCTAGGTTTTCACTAAAAATTAAGATTACTAAGATTTAACTAAAAATTAAGATTACTAAGAGCTAAAATTCTAGTTAGTACATAGAATTCTGTATGCAAAGTGTACAAGAAAAAAACAAAATTTGTTTTTGGTGAAAAATTGTTTTAAAAGACATAAAAATGTTTTTATTTAAAAAGTAGGTCTAATTCAGAGGTTACTGAAAGATTATTTCAAACTATGAATTTGGAAAAACATAAAAACAAGGCAGAAAGGAACAAGTGAAAAACAGATACAAAAAACTATGACAATGTATTTTTGGTAAGAAAAGAGAATGACAGTAATTTTTTGTATAAAAAAACTTATGTGGTTGAAATGATAGAAAAAAAGGGAAGTAAATTTTTGTCCTAAGGTAAAATGATTGTTTCAATATAAAAAAGAGAAATATAAGACAAAACTAAAGGATTGAGCAAGTTGTAGAAGGTCTGGGCAAATTATGAAAGGTTGGTGAGAGATGAATCTTATGAAAGAAATTTTATTTGTGAACAAATTGGCTAAGATGAAAAGTAAACTGTGTATAGGTTTGTCTTAAAATTGACTCCTCATATCAAAAGTACACTGATACAAAACTAAAATTTGATCTTCTCTTTTAAAACAAGATTTTCTTAGAGTACTGATTGTTCTCAATGAAAAAATAATAAAAGTACATTTTAAGACAAAAAAAACCACTATTTAAAAATAATAAAAGTAGATTTTAAGGCAAAAAACCCCCACTATTTAAAATGGAGAGAGAAATTAATAATGATAAAGGTTAAATACACCAGAAAGATATGACGATTTTAAATTTATATGCACTTACTATGGCCACTAAGTATGTAAGGCAGAAGTTGTCAAAACTCTAAGGAGAAATAGACAAATTCACAATGATAAGAGAAGAATTTCACCACTATTCTTGGTAACTAATGGGACAAGATGATTTTAAAAAATAATCAGTAAGAACACAGATTATTTAAACAACACAATTAACCATGCTGACCTAACTCACATATGGAAGACTATACCCCATAACTATAGAATACACACAACTCACAAGTATACACATAACATTTATAAATATTGACCACATACCAGGTATTTTTTAAAAATTTCAAACATTTTAAAAGACCAAGATCATACAGGATACCTTCTCTGACCACAATGTTATTAAACTAAAACTCAATACAAAAAATAACCAGAAAAGCCCCATGTGTTTACAAAGTAAGACACACATTTCTAAATAACTTATGAATCAAAGAAAAGGTCAAAATAGAAATTAGAAAATATGTAGTACTAAATGAAAATTGATACCCCATTTCAAAATTTATGGAATAAAGGTTTCTACTTTGAGGAAGATGGAGCAGATACACATTTTCCTTTTAAACTCATTAATAAAACTAAGAGTGCTGGATTTAGGTATATGACAAACTTAAGACTGAATAACAGAGACTAGAAGGCTGATCACCTAAGGACCTGAGAATGCAAGGACAAATACAGTGGTGAGTTTAGTTCCCTGAGCTTTCTTTTTCATGTATCTCGGACACAGAGCTGAAGAAACTGGCAACCAGAAAACACCAATTAATTCAGACAAATAAGTCTTGAACAAAAAAAGCCTACTCTCTAGCCAAAGAACAAAAATGAGAAAGCCTAGCAAGATAATATGTAGACAATTACAATGCACTCTATCCAAACACCACACACACACGCACAAAACTGCAGTTCTACCTCCATCCACACAAGCAAAGATCAGGTGGAAGCCAAGCTAGGCTGTAATAAAATACCCTAGTACTGGGCCAAGATGGTGCACAAGAAGGCTGACTAGAAAACAGAAACTTCCATTGCTTCCTGAAAACGTAATAAAGCTCAATGATCCCGCAATGTCAGAGGAGACCACACGGAAAACCTAAACTTTCACCTCCACCAACAGTAACAAAGAGGACCTCCCTCACCCCACTGAAGTGCTGGCACAGAAGACCTAGTTAGGACAGGCACAACCACCAACAGTAATGAGGCTACCCTCTCCAGGGTATCAGTGAAGATCACATGGAGAGCCAGAACTACAGCTACCTGGCAATAACAAAGACCCCTCCCGCAAGCCCCCTCCCAAAAAAACTAAAGTGTCAACAGAGGCCAATTTAGAAACCTCGACTTGCTAGGCACTATGGCTTGTGACTGTAAATCCCAGCCACTCAGAAGGTGAGGTGGAAGGATTGCTTGAGACCAGGAGTTCGAGACCAGCCTGGGAAACAGTGAGACTGTGTCTCCAAAAAAAAAAAAAAAAGTCATTAGCTGGGCATGGTGGCATGTGCCTATATATATGCCCAGGTACTTGGGAAGCTAAGGTAAGAGGATTGCTTAAGCCCAGTTCAAGGCTGCAGTGAGCTATGATTATGCCACCACACTCTAGCCCAGGCAACAAAGCAAGACTCCCACCACTTAAAAAAAAAAAAAAAAAAAAAACACACACACACAAACAAAAAAAAATCTTGTACTTCCATCCCCACCTGGCAAAAACAAGGTAGTATGCCCTCTTTCCTCTACCAGAAAAGTGTCAGAAAAAGCCAGCTAAAACAAAAGGTTTAGATAGAATCCATGGTATTATAATATCCCAAATATCCAAGTTTCGATAGAGAACCACTGGTCAGCCAGGCACAATGGCTTGCACCTGTAATTCAAGCACTTTGGGAGGCTGAGGCAGGTGGATCACCTGAGGTCAGGAGTTTGAGACCAACCTGGCCAACATGGCGAAACCCCATCTCTACTAAAAATACAAAAATTACCTGGGTGTGGTGCTGCATGCCTATAATCTCAGCTACTCAGGAGGCTGAGGCAGGAGAAACGCTTGAACCCAGGAGGCAGAGGTTGCAGTGAGCTGTGATCACACCACAGCACTCCCACCTGGGCGACAGAGGGAGACTCCATCTCAAAAATACATACATACACACATACATAAATATAAGAAAAGAAATCCACTGATCATATCAAGAATGAAGATTTCAAACTGAATGAAAAAAGGTAACAAGCCAACACTATGATGACAGAGATGTTATGGTTATCTGACAAAGACTTTAAAGCACTGATGATAAAAATGCTTAAACAAACAATGACAAACAAGCTTGAAATAAATGAAAAGAGGGTCACAGCAAAGAAATACAAGCCTCAGAAAAGAAGGTAAAAAGAACAACCAAGTGGAAATTTTAAAACTGAAAAATACAGGCTAAGCCTGGTGGCTCAAGCCTGTAATTCCAGCACTTTGGGAGGCTGAGGCAGGTGGGTCACTTGAGGCCAGGAGTTCAAGATCAGCCTGGCCAACATAGTGAAACCCCATCTCTACTAAAAATACAAAAATTAGCCAGGCAGTGTCGCATGCGCCTGTAGTCCAGCTACTCAGGAGGCTGAGGCAGGAGAACTGCTTGAATCTGGGACGCAGAGGCTGCAGTGAGCCAAGATTGTGCCACTGCACTCCAGCCTGGGTGACAGACTGAGACTCTGTCTTTAAAAAAAAAAAATTAAATGACCAAAATAAAAATATTAGATGAGCTCATCAGCAGAAATAGAAAGGAAAAGAATTAATGCACTGGGAAGACAGAACTACAGAAATTACTCAGTCTGAACAACAGACAGAAAATAGACCCACAAAATAAACAAGCAGCTCAGGGACTGTCAGAACTAAAATAAAATACCTACCATTCCTGTTCTTGGAGTATGATTCTATTTATATGAAATATCCAGAATAGACAAATACATAGAAGGTAGACCGATGATTGCCAGGGGCTAAGGGAATGGGGAAATGGGAACTGATTGCTTTATGGGTACAAGGTTTTCTTCGATGTGGTAAAATGTTTTGGAACTAGACAGTGGTGGTTGTTACACAATGTTGTGAATGTAATAAATGCCACTAAATTATGTACTTTAAAATAGTTAACGTTATGCTACATTATTTTCACCTTAATAAAAAAAGAGAAAAATAAACCTAGCAAACTAGAAACTTCAAAGTGCATCAGTCTTATGAAAGGTGTATATAAAAAGAGTATGTTAAAACACCATACCTGATTTTAAAATCTTAAAACATCTTTTTCTGAGAATGTGATCAAAACAAGAAAGTCCACTATTGCCACTTTTATTCAACATTGTATTGAAGAACTGGAACAAAACAAAGGAATAGAAGATATAAAAACTAAAAAAAAAAAAAAAAAAAAAAAAATTCTTTATATACAGATGTTCTGATTGTGTATGTAGAAAATCTAAAAAAAAAAAAAATTACAGAAAA
>NW_012110919.1:5553669-5562616 GCF_000951035.1 Colobus angolensis palliatus
ACGGGGTTTCACCGTGTTAGCCAGGATGGTCTCGATCTCCTGACCTCGTGATCCGCCCGTCTCAGCCTCCCAAAGTGCTGGGATTACAGACTTGAGCCACCGCGCCCGGCCAACAAAGTATTTTTAAAGACATTCTTAATAACATAAAAAAATACCAAAAGCCTAGGTAAAAACATGTGCAAACTATTTACTATAGGAAAACTGTGGCTAGCTACTGAAACTAAAAAAGACCTAATAGAGATATGGATCAGGTGTATGGATTAGAAAACATTCTAAAGAGACAAATTCTCCCCAATCCACAGATGATGCAATATCAATATCCAAATGAGTGTGTCTCTATGTGTGAGAAACTTAACATGCTGATTCAAAAATTTATGTGGAAATACAAAAGATTTCCACTGTTGTTGGCCTACCAACGACAGTGGAAATGATTTTAAAGAAAAAAAATGGGAAGACTTTACTATATATCAATACTTAGTATAAATATACAGTAATTAAGATGGTATGGTATGCCGTTGGCTTAATTATAGACAAAGAGACCAATAAAACAGGATGCAGCCCATAAACTGACCCACCCATATAAGATAATTTAGAACAAAGGTGGTTTTGCTGAACTGGAAGCAGAGTCTTCCATAAACACCACTGGGACAACTAGATCACCTTGTAGAAAAAAACAAACTTGGGCCTTTCTTTATATTACACACTAAAATTAATTCCATTTGGACTGAAATGTGAAAAGCAGAAGCACAAAGTTGCCATAGCAAAAAAATATTCAGTAACTCAAGGCAGGAAAAATAGTACGTCTAAACTCTAAAAGGTGATTCCCACATAAATAATGAGACCAAGCACCTTTCTTTGTTTACTGGCCATTTAGATATCTTCTTTTATAAAATATCCATTTGCATCTTTTGCCCAATTTTTTCTGCTGAATTGTCTTTTTAATTACTAATTTGTAAAAATTATTTATATTTAAATCTCAATGAGAAAACCAAAATGACTGACGGATAAGTCTGGAGAAGAAAGGATGCAAAGTTATAGTGTAAACTGGCATATTCACTTTGGAAAAAAACTAGCATTATCTACTAAGGTTAAAAAAATACACATACTATGACTCAGTAGTTCCTCTCCTTGGCATATCTCCACTTGAAATGTGGTAAATACGGGTACAAAAAAGATTTATATGATACTGTTCATAGCAGTATTATTCCTAACAATTGAAACCTAGAAACAAATCCAATGACCATCCATAGTTGAAGAAACAAATAGTGGTATCATGGAACTAGTACTATACTGCAATAAAAATAAGCTATAGATCAAGCTTGTCCAACTTGTAGCCCATGGGCCACATACAGCCTATGATGGCTTTGAATGCAGCCCGACACAAATTCATAAACTTTCTTAAAACCTTATGAGAGATTTTTTTGCATTTTTTTTTGTTATTGTTGTTCATCAGCTTTCATTACTGTTAGTGTATTTTATGTGTGGCCCAAGATAATTCTTCTTCCAGTGTGGCCCAGGGAAGCCGAAAGACTGGACATCCCTGCTACAGATACTCTATACATAGGGTGGATATTACAGACATACTGTCCAGAAGAAGCCAAACACAAAATTATTACAAATATATAAATTACAAATATATAAAGTTTAAAAATTAAAAACAAGCACTATAGTATATAGGGGATACATGCTTAGGTATAAGCATGTATAAAGAAAGGAACTAATTATCATTAAAGTCAGGAAAATATTACTTGATGAGGCTAGTAATGTTCTACTTCTTGATTTTTGCGGATACATGGAGGTTTGCTTTGTAACTTGCTTTGTAAATCACTCAGCTGTACGTTGTTGTGTACTTTTCTATATGTATATTATAATTTATACTTTTTTTTGAGACATTCTGTAATCCACACTGGAGTGTGATGGCACAATCACAGCTTACTGCACTGTCCGTCTCCTGGGCTCAAGTCACCTCAGTCTCCCAAGTAGCCGGGACTACAGGTACATGCCATTAAGCCTGGCTTTTTACCATTTTTTTTATTTACTTTAATTTTTATTTTTATTTTGTAGAGACAAGGTCCTGCTTTGTTGCCCAGGCTGGGCTTGAACTCCCACACTCAAGCCATCCTCCAACCTTGGCCTGCTAAAATGCTGGGATTACAGGAATGAGCCACTGCAACCAACCTTAAAATTCACAATTTTTAAAAAGGGACTTAGAAGGGAGAGTGACTCAAAAATTGGGATCAGCATCATGTCAAGGACCGTAGTCCTTTTCATTGTTCTTCCAACAAATCCTGTTGGCTTAATTCTCCTCATGGTTGTGAGGCTACCACATGGATATGTAATATTCATTTTTTAAAAATTTCTTCTACTAGTTCTCTTTTATCTATGTGCTTGTTTACAGTCCTTTAAGTAAAATTTACATATAATGAATTGCACAAATATTATCTCCATGCATCACTTAACAAGGATATGCTCTGATAAACTCATTGTTAAGTGATTTCATTGTTGTGTGAACATCAAAGAATGTACAGTATTCACACAAACCTAGATGATATGGCCTATTATACACCTAAGCTATATGGTATAGCCTATCGCTTGTAGCTTACAAATCTGTACAACATGTTACTCTACTAAATATTGGAGGCAACTGTAGAAAACGAAGTAGAGGTTCCTCTTCAAAAGGACTTTCCTTCCAGTCTGAGAATAAATAGTAGACTCTCTTAGAAGCAAAACTTATTCAAATATTCTTAAATATCTGCTAGTCGTAATAAAGAAAGCAATATATTTTGTATTCTTAGCCCTCACCTTTTAGCCTAGATATTTGCCCTGGCATGCCTATACAGGCCCAAGCAAGCATTAGTTCGTAGCCTGTTCCTCTTCCTTAATTGGAGGTGTTTTGGCCTTTCTCAGCATTCCACAAGTTACTTCCTCCTTTCCTGTGTTCTCTACCTTTGCCTCTTTTGGGAGGTTCTAAGTTGCTAGCCAATCGGGACAAGTACAGAATGTGAGGTCTCGTTCCAGCCAATGGAAACTGGACACAGCCACAGGGTGGACGCGTTAAGATTATAAATGACCCTGTCTCCTTTGTTGGTGTGTGCTCTCGTGGCACGATTGCTAGCAAGCGGCACCCTTTCCGCAGAAAGTCAATTAGCTGAGAGATCCTTTGTCTTAGTTTTGATTTCCACAACACTTAATACCCATTTCCAACAGCAATTATAACACAAATCACTGGACAATAGAAATTTTTTAGCTCCATTATAATCTTATGGTACCACTGTTGTGTATGTGGTTATATGTAGCACATGAATGTACACAATTTCATGAGTTCACAAAAGAACTCAAGAAAGTCTCAATTTCATCAAGATATAAAACAGTCCCATCACTCCAGAAAGTTCCTTCATATGCCTTCCCAATCACCCCACCCACAAGAGGCAACCACTTTTGTGGTTATTTTCACCACAGTTCCACCTGATCCAGAACATACTAAAGTGAAATCATACGGTATGTACTCTCATGTATTTGCCTTGTTTCACCCAAGTGGCTGTGAGATTCACCTATATTTTTGTGTATCTCAGTACTTTGTTCCTTTATAAGGCTGAGTAGCATTTCATCATTTAAACATACCACATATTGTTTATCCATTCTCCTGCTGATGCGCATTTGGTTGTTTCTGCTTACAACGAATACAGCTGCTATGAATATTCTTGTACAAGACTTTCTGTGGACACATTTTCAGATTGGGGGTGGGTGGTGGTAAACATTTAAGAATGGAATTGCTGGGTCATGGAGCAGGTTTATATTTAACTTTGTGTAAGAAATTGCCAAATCTTTTTCCAACGTGGTTGTACCATTTTCTATTCCAACCAAAAACATATGAGAATTTTGTTTTGTTTAGTTTAGTTTTCTGAGATGGAGTTTCGCTTTTGTTGCCGAGGCTAGAGTGCAATGGTGTGATCTCAGCTCACCACAGCCTCCGTCTCCTGGGTTCAAGTGATTCTCCCGCCTCCGCCTCCCAAGCAGCTGGGATTACAGGCATGTACCAGCACACCCGGCTGATTTTGTATTTTCAGTAGAGATGGGGTTTCTCCATGTTGGTCAGGCTGGTCTTGAATTCCCGACATCAAGTGATCCGCCCATCTCAGCCTCTCAAAGTGCTGGGATTACAGATGTGAGGCACCATGTCCGGCCAACATATTGAGAATTCTGTTTGCTCCACATTTTTCCCAATACCTTGTAGCTGCGCCAGACCAATCTGGTTCAACTTTTATGTAACAAATTGTGAGTTACTTTTCAGTTGCCATGGACCCTCAGCTCACATAACCTGAGCATGCCAAGATGAGCCAAGACTGCGATCTCAGGAGGAACCTAAGTGCTTGGACCAAGGAACGGGGACTGAATTAAGAAGCAGACACTGCATGGCAGGATCCAGGATCCAATCAGATCAAGCTCTGGCATCATCCCATGGTGGGATCCTGTCAGATCATGCCTCCACACCACCTCACTGCAAGATCCAATCAGATCACGCCTTGTTATCTATCCTACACTTATAAAACCTAACTTGGGCCCCTGCTTTGGGAACTATCCCCATGTTCTCCTTACTTGTTGCAAGTAATAAAATCCTCATGCTAAATCCTCCTTGGTTGTGAGCACCGAGTTGATGATACCCGCCAAGCAACCAAATCCACATGTTGTGGGGGTTAATAACGTGGTGTCGTGAGTCCTTTTAATTGTAGCCATTCTAGGAGGCATAAAGTGGTATCTCCTTGTGATTTTAATTTACATTTTCCTGAAGCACTTTTTCATGTACTTAAAGGCTGTTCACAGATCTTCTTAATCTTTGAAAAGATTTTTGCTTTAAGAACCATCACAGCAAAGAATATTTACTTTGTAGCCAGCAAAATGGGAGATTTTAATAGCTAATGTGTATATTAAAAATGAAAACAGGCCAGTGTGGTGGCTCACACCTGTAATCCCAGCACTTTGGGAGGCCGAGGCAGGTGGATCACGAGGTCAGGATATTGAGATCATCCTGGCTAACATGGTGAAACCCTGTCTCTACTAAAAATACAAAAAAAAAAAAAATTAGCCAGGCACAGTGGCAGGCGCCTGTAGCCTCAGCTACTCAGGAGGCTCAGGCAGGAGAATGGCGTGAACCCGGGAGGTGGCGCTTGCAGTGAAACAAGATCACACCACTGCACTCCAGCCTGGGCAACAGAGCAAGACTCCATCTCAAAAAAAAAAAGAAAACAAAACAAATTTAAAATTTGTCTCATTGCACTAATTACCATTAGCTTCCTGAGCACATACTGCTGTTTTCTACCTCCATGGCTTTGTAAATGCTAATTTCCTTGCTCAAAAGGCTTTTTCCATCTCTTTGTACTCTGATCTAGTGAATTCCTATTCAGCCTTCAAAACCCAGCTCAGGAATGCATTACTTCCTCCATGAAGTAAAGACCCTACCAAACATATATAGTTCATTATTCTGTGTTTTCTCTTGCATTTTAATATACATAACACATGGAATGTAACTTTGTCCACGACAAGAAACATGTCTTACTCATGTTCATAACCCCAGCACCTAAACAACCACAGGCGCATATTAAGAGCTCAAAAATAACAAATGAACAAATAATGTGCTCAATTCACTTTTCTTCCCAAATTCAGAAACAGTCTTCCAAACAATAGTGGGCTGAATGCTAGCCCCTCAAAATATGTCATTTCCTAATCTTTGGATGCTATGAATATTACCTTACACAGTTTTAAAAAAGGGGTAGGGGTGATTAAATTATGGATCTTAAGAGGAGGGGCTTATGCTGGATTATATAAGTGGGCCCAAAACAATCACATGTAACCTTCTAAGAGAGAAGGAGAGGAAGTTTTGAGACAGAAGAGGCAACATGACCACGGAGACAGAAACTGGAAAGATATAGCCATAAGCCAAGCAAAACCTACAGCCACAAAAAGCTGGAAAAGGCAACGAAAGGATTCTGCCCCAGAGACTTCAGAGGGAACGTGGCTTGGCCAACAACTTGATTTCTGACTTCTAATCTCTAAAACTTTGAAAGAATAATTTTGTTGTTGTTTTGAGATACCTATTATATGGTAATTTGTAACAGCAGCCACAAGTAACTAATACAATGGCTTTCTCTTGTATTAATATTTACTTATAATAAAATTTATCAAACTCAAAATTTCTAACACAATTTTAAATTCCTACCATGGTTAGACTTCTCTGATTTCGATCAGTCAACACACAGCTATCAATTACTTGCAAGACACTTACACATGCATTAGATGCCTGAAATACACAATAAAACGTCTCCTACTGTGCAGAGTTTACTAAATACAAAAATTCATATTGAAAATTTTTTAAAGTACAAAGTTCAAACAGAAATAAGGGGAAAAAAAGTTAAACATTATCTCGTTCAGCCGTTAATCAGTGAGCATTTGCTGGGCTAGTCTCAGTGAAAGGCAGTTTTTAAAAGACTAGTACAACCTTTTTCCAAATTCTTCATCTTCTCTTTGCAACCATTACAAATACATAACCACATCCATGTGTCCTTCCTACCACTTCTTATGACTGGTCCCAGC
This sequence comes from Colobus angolensis palliatus, assembly GCF_000951035.1. Classification (NCBI taxonomy): domain Eukaryota; kingdom Metazoa; phylum Chordata; class Mammalia; order Primates; family Cercopithecidae; genus Colobus; species Colobus angolensis. The sequence goes on from NW_012110919.1 coordinate 5,560,258, forward strand.
TTTACAGACCTCCATATGACATTTTATTTTGCATAGGCACTGTATTTTTTAAGCAGTGAGTAGTACAATGTCTGCCCCAAAGTATGGTAATTCAAAATATTCAAAAAGCACAGCTGCTGATGCTCATGGAAAGCTTCCAAAACACATTCCATTAAAAGCACATGCTATGCCTTTGAACATTTCAAAACAATGTTTTAAATACTACATGCCCTCAAAGTGAATGATGTTTTTTAAAAACAACATTAAAAGTCTAGGGAGGACCTACACCAGGCATTTACTTTACTTACAAACAAAACATTCGAAACGAATTTCTTCAAAATCCAGAGATAATCCTATACTAGTCACCCAAACAGCCTTTGGATAGCCATCCAGGATGTCTTGCGTACAAAAAAAATGTCACAACTTGACAACCTGCCAGAACCTGAAGTGCAGCTGGGAGCAGATCCTTCAAAGCCCTGGTAAGGTGCCAGGCTCTGTAATTGTGATTTAGAAAGAAACAAGGGAGAGCAAGGAAAGAGAAAAGGAAGAAGATATGTATTCGAGTGGTTAGCAATCAACCACCAAGCACTCTAAATTAAAATGTTATTCTATTTTTATGATTGTACTGTCTGCCTCTGCACAGCTTAATTCACACAAAAGAATTCTAGAAAGCAGGACATAGTAATGAGTCAACCTCAAATGCTTAGTGTAAATTACCAAAGTCTCTGAAAGTTGTGATCTGAAAGGCAAAGATGATTCTTGTCCGAATTCATTTTAACATTTCTTAATGTAAGGTCTGTTACAATAACATGAGGACTTTCAGAAGATTTATAAGCACTCAGCACCTCTGTCTCAGTTGTATATTCTTCTTTGCTCACAGTCCCACCTTTCTTCTGAAATAGAAAAGGCTACCCATAATATGGCTGCTAATACACAATAAAGATTGTCTACAGATGCAACAACATATCCTGAAAATTGTTTTTTAAATAAATCCTGATTTAATTTTATTTCCATGAGATTTATGCCTTGGTCTGAAAAGTTAAAGAGAAATTGATACTTAAAACTGAATTTAACTGGTATTTTTACTGCAGCTGACACATTCTCTTTATTATTTCAAATCTGTCACAAATCAAGTATAAAATTTTTCACAGCCAGAAAAAGGAGATAAGTAAAAGCCATCCTCAAGACAGACACGCAGGTTAATGTTAAAACCATATACTTCTAAAAACTGATTAAACAACCAATATGATTAAGTGACTGCTATACCATATTTACTGAATGGTCTACTTATAGTAAAAGGGTTTTGAGAGATATAAAAAAATAAATAGACCATCAAGTCAAACACACTTCTCATCAGGAAAGAAGAGCCTGCCTACATTCAGAATACTCCATGGATATTTTCTAAGTACTTTTAATATGCTAGACATTTTGTTGGATACAGGAATACAGAAATAAATAAAAGAAAACCCTTGTCCTCAAGGAGTTTACAATGGTCAGCAGAATATACTCGTTAACCAACAATTGCTGACTGAATAAGGATGAGAGAAAATGGACGATTTAAACTTTTTGGACTTAAATTTTTTTTACCATGTGCATATATTACCTATTCAAAGTCATAAATTCAGAAAGTTTTTAAATTGTAAAACATTAAGGAATTCAACAAAGAGGTGACAGGAAACACCTAAATCAAGAAAGGAGAGAGAAACGAGGCAGCCTGCTTATCTGAGATCAGCTAAGAGCCTGGAGAGACTCCCCAGTCTGGGGAAAGGGTAAATGAGAGATGCCCAGGGGTCCACATTCCCACCATGGACACCTGCAATCCTAGCCACAGTAGAGGCCCTGGACCCTCACAGGCCCTGAAACTAACATAGGGAGCTGCATGAAGACTGCACAACAGCACTGTTCCAGAGAGGGAGCACAGGCTGGGGCACACTAACCTCCCCACTCCCCATCCCGGTCCCAAGCAGCTATAGTAAGACACCGTTTTGAGAACCCAGTCCCAACAGACTGCACCTTGCGCTTGGGCTTAACAGCACCTGTCTCTTCACATCCCTGGAGTCCCGCTGACATACCCAGCCCATAGCAACCACCATGCCTGGTTCCTGATGCTGGGGTCAAAGTGCATGCCTCTGGCTCCAATCCCACCCACTGCTTCCAGCAGTGGAGCCACCACTTATTTTCATGTGCCCAGAGTCCCTCACCCACAGCTGCCATCACTGTGCTAACAGGGCTAAGGAATAAGCAAAGCATGAGCTTCCACTGCCCAGGCTAAAGCACAAGCCAAGCATGAGCTGCCACCACCAGGACTAAAATGTGAGTGAAACACAGGCTGCAATGCCAGGGCTGAAACACAAGCCAAGTAGGGTCTGCCACCACCAGG
>NW_012110919.1:5562666-5591493 GCF_000951035.1 Colobus angolensis palliatus
CTGCCACCACCAGGACTAAAATGTGAGTGAAACACAGGCTGCAATGCCAGGGCTGAAACACAAGCCAAGTAGGGTCTGCCACCACCAGGGCTAAAATGCAAGTGAAATGCATGTTTCTAATACTTGCCTGCATATAGCTGGTATCACTGAAAGCAACTCTACCCTCCCCAGAAGTAGGGCTGCAGCACAGGCACTGCCTCCCACAACATGAACATTGCGCTGAGGGCCTAAGGATCACCCCACCCCTTCCTAATACAGCCAGCACCTACAGGCACCACTGGGGAGTCTAAAGACAAGCCTACCTAGCTTTGCCCACCCTCCATGCCAGAGCACACGATCCAGAGGCCTAGAGATCACACAACTCAGCCACCATTGGGAACTAAGAACTCTTCCCAGGAACCTGAGATTAGGCTCACCCACCCAGCTACTAACATCACAGTAAGAAAATATCCTACCTCCAAAGGAACACAGTAATTCTCCAGCAACAAATTCCAATCAAAAAGAAATTCACAAAATTCTGGAAAAAGAATTTAAAATATTGATTTTAAAAAAGCTCAGTGAGATACAAGAGAATACTGAAAAATAACATAAAGAAATCAGAAAAACAATTCCTAGAATATGAATGAGAAATTTATGAAAAAGATAGGTATCATTCAAAAAAAAAAGAATCAAATTCTGGATCTGAAGAATTCACTGAATGAAATACAAAATACACTTGACAACTTCAACAACAGACTAGATCAAGCAGAAGAAAGAACCTCAAAACTTGAAGATAGGTCTTTCAAATAACCCAATCAGACAAAAGATAAAGAAGAATAAAAAACAATGAGTAAAGCCTTTGTGACACATGGGCAGCATAAGGCAACTAAATACTCTCATTTTCAGAGTTTCAGAAGGCAAAGAGAAAATAAAATGCATAGAAAACTTGCTTAATAAAATAACAGATAAAAACTTCCCAAGTCTAGCAAGGGATTTAAACATCCAGACACAAGAGGCTCAAAGATCCCCAAACAAATACAATGCAGAAAGGTCTTCCACAAAGCACGTTATAGTCAAACTGTCAAAAATCAAAGACAAAAAGAGAATTCTAAAAACAGCAAAAGAAAGTGTCCAGTTACTTATAAAGGAATCCCCATGAGACTAATGGCAGATTTCTCAACAAAAACCTTACAGGCCAGGACAATGGGACGACATATTCAAAGTGCTGGGGAAAAAACCCAAAACTCTCAGCCAAGGATACTATACCCAGAAAAGTTATCATAAATGAAGGAGAAATAAAATCTTTCTCAGTCAAGCAAAAGCTGAGGGAATTCATCACCACTAGATCAGCCGTATGAGAAATGCTTAAGGGAGTCTTACACCTGGAAAATATACAAAAATATAAAATCCACTAGTAGGGCAAACACACAAGCAAGGAAAAGACTCAAATGTTACCACTACAGAACGCCATCAAACAATAATAATAAATAAAAACAAAGGACAACTAGAAATCAATTAATAAAATGACAGAAACAAGCCCCTACATATCCATAACAACCTTGAATGTAAATGGATTAAACGTCATTCCACTGAAAAGAAACAGACTAGCTGAATAGATCTTTAAAATTAAAATAAAACAAAACAGGACCCAACTATATACCACTTAAAAGAAATTCATCTCACCTATAAAAACACATAGACTGAAAGTAAAGGGATGGGAAAAGACATTCTATGCAAACAGAAACCAAAAGGGAGCAGAAGCAGGAGTAGCTATACATATATCTGTTAAAATAGGCTTTAAGTCAAAAACAGTAAAAAGAGACGAAAGTCATGATGTAATAGTAAAAGGATCAATTCAGCAAGAGGATAACAATTCTAAACATATATGCACCCAACACAAGAGCACCCAGATATACAAAGGAAATATTATTACACCCAAAAAGAAATCCATGAATAGCCAACTAGTTTTGACAATGGCACCAAGAACGTACATTTGGAAAAGAATGTCCCCTTCAATAAATGGTGCTGGGAAAATTGAATATCCATATGCAGAAAAATTAAATTGAATCCCTACCTCTCACATGTACAAAAATCAACTCAAGATGGATCAAAGACGCAAACATAAGACCCAAGACTATAAAATTACTAGAAGAAAACATAGGGAAAACACTTCAGGACATTGGTCTCAGCAAAGATATTATGGCTAACACTTCAAAAGCACAGAAAACAAGAACGAAAATAGACAAGTGGGACTATATTAAACTAAAAAGCTTCAACACAGCAAAGGAAACAACCAACAGAGTGAAGAAAAAAACCCATTGAATGGGAGAAAATATTTGCAAACCATTCATCTGACAAGGGACTAATACCTAGAATACACAAGGAAGTCAAAACTTAACAGAAAAAAAACAAAAACAAAAACAAAAAAGTCTCATTAAAAAGTGGGCAAAGGCCACAAATAAACATTTCTCAAAAGAAGACATACAAACGACCAATGGGTACACAAAAAAATGCTCAACATCACTAATTACCAGGGAAATGCAAATCAAAACCACAGTAACATATCATCTTATCCCAATTAGAATGGCTATTATAAAAAAAGTAATAACAGATGCTGGCAAGGATGTGGAGAAAAAGGGAACACTTATACGCTGCTGGTAGGAATGTAAATTAGTACAGCTACTATGAAAAACAGCATGAAGATTTCTCAAAAAACTAAAAATAGAGCTAGCATACAATCTAGTAATCCCACAATGGGGTATTTATTCAAAGGAAGAGATATCAGCATGTCAAAGAGATGCCTGGACTCAGGTGGTTATTATAGCACTATTCACAATAGCAAAGATACAGAATCAACTTAAGTGTACATTAACGGATGAATTGAATTTTTTTTTTTTTTTTTTTTTTTTTTTGATATAGAGTCTCACTCTGTCGCCCAGGCTGGAGTGCTGGAGTGCAGTGACGCGATCTCGGTTCACTGCAAGCTCTGCCTCCCGAATTCACACCATTCTCTTGCCTCAGCCTCCCAAGCAGCTGGGACTACAGGCGCCCACCACGATGCTGGGCTAATTTTTTTCTTTTTGTATTTTTAGTAAAGACAAGGTTTCACCGTGTTAGCCAGGACAATCTCAATGTCCTGGCCTCGTGATCCGCCCACCTTGGCCTCCCAAAGTGTTGGGATTATAGGCATGAGCCACCGCACCTGGCCTGAACTGATTTTTTTAAATGTGGTATATATATATATGGTGAAATACTACTCAGCTATGAGAAAGAATGAAATCATGTCATTTGTAGCAATATGGATAAAGCTGGAGGTCATTACAACAAGTGAAATAAGCCAGGCACAAAAAGACAAATACCACATGTTCTAACTCATGTGGGGAGCTTAAAAAAAAGTTGATCTCATGGAGGTAGAGAATAAAATGATATCAAAGGCCAGGAAGTATGTGTGTGGGGGAAGGTGGGATAAAGGAAGTTTGGTTAATGAATAGAGATATCCAGTTAGACAGACAATACAAGTTCTAATGTTGCATAGCAGAATACAGTTAATAATAATTAATTTGAATCATATATATTTCAAAGTAGCTACAAGAGAGGACTTGAAATATTCCCAACATATAGAAATGGTAAACACTCAAGGTGATGAATACCCCAAGTACCCTAACTTGATCATTACACATTCTATGCATGTAACAAATACACATGTACCTCATAAATACGTAAATAATGTGCCAGTTTAAAAAAAGAGGAACTTCCAAAAAATTATAAAAATATTATAACATACTTACCAGTAGTATGAATGGACAAGGGAGAGAACCCTAGTTCTGCCAGTGAAGTTGCCAGGGGAAACTTCACAAAGAAACAGCTAAAATTAAGAAAGGGATGCAAGGAAGAAACATCAAGTGCAAAGTCTTGGAGATTAAGGAGAAAGAACATTAGGCGTGGAGGGCAGGGGAGAGAACACCCTGGGGAGGTAAGGTAGGGCCTTGAAGGCCACATGCAGAAGACTGGAGTTTATCCCATGGTCTTGGAGAGCCAATGAAAGACTTTAAACTTAGATGGATAGAAGACATTATAGGGTAGACTCACATTTACATTTCAGAAAAATAAGTGGTTTATTTGTGGAGGACAGATTTGAGGAGGAGCAATAGAAGAAAGAGAAAAAGGAGATCAAAGGACCAGGAAAGCAATAATGAGGGCCTTAACTAAGACAGTAGCAGCAGGTAGTCAATAATCTTGAAAATTAACTTGAAGCCAGGCACAGTGGCTCACACCTATAATCCTAGCACTTTAGGAGGTCAAGGCAGGCAGATGGCTTGAGCTCAGGAGTTCAAGAACAGCTTAGGCAACATGGTGAAAGCCTGTCTCTATGAAAAATACTAAAATTAGCCAGGTAAGGTAGCATGTGCCTATGGTCCCAGCTACTCAGGAGGCTGAGGTGGGAGGATCGCTTGAGCCCAGGAGGGTTGAGGCTGCAGTGAGCCGAGATCGCACCACTGCACTCCAGCCTAGGTGACACGGTGAGACCCTGTCCCAAAAGGAAAGGAAACGAAAGGGGAAGAGAGGAGAGAGGAGAGGAGAGGAGGGGGGGGGGGAAATTAACTTGGGGGCAGCAAGAGCAGCAGTTAATAATTAGATACCTATACCCATCCTCCAGCAAAAAGTATTTTAATGTCACTAGTTGAAAGGTCAATCAGGAAACCAAGATAGGAAAGCAAAGAACACTAAAATGGAATCCAGTTAAAATGGAAGAAAGGTTGTTTCAAAGATTACAATTACTTCAAGCACTAATCCTACATAAGAATGAGGAATCCTGTACACTGACCTTTGGCAAATCAATCTTAGTAAACTGCAAACACCATCACTGTAAAACACTCAGAATATCCACCTTTCTTCCATAGGGATTTCAAAAGCAGAGGGGCAAACTCTAAAGCTGGCTCTGTCAGGAACAAAGACATAAAATGAGGATTTTGTTCCTTAAATGTCCACCTGCTGCTACTCCTCCTCATTCTTTCCCTCAAACAAATCATCTCTATAGCAACACACTCTAAAAGAATTTGTGGGTGGAAAGCGTATGTTTGTGAAAAAATATGAAAACTCAAGAACATGAGCTATTTTATTTTTTTCTTTAATACAAGAGATACACAATCTATTAGGCTACAACTAAAAAATAAGGAACAGATGAAACAAAAAAATGTTTAAACACAAAAAAATGTAAAAATTGTACAACTGATACTGCAAATGTTTACACGAAAATTCTTTTTACAGATTACAATGACACCTTGTGGTAAGACTTTTGAAATTATACAAATTATCTTAGAAAATATTTTTTACAGCAGAGACGCAAGAAAACTGGTTTAGAAAATAGGAAAGCTCGAAACCATAGTAATGAGATAATTTGTACAAGTATAATAATATATTTGAAAAATTAAGGTTGAGAAATCAAACTCTTAAAAATGTCACAATATTAGGTAGGCAAAAGCACTTTACAAACTGTAAATACAAGTTGAATATCCCTTATGCAAAATGCTTGGGACCAAAAGGATTTCAGATTTTGAATTTTTTCAGATTTTAGAATATTTGCATATACATAATGAGTATCTTGGGGATGAGATGCAAGTCTAAACATAAAATTCATTTATGTTCCATATATACTTTATACACACACATAGCCTGAAGGTAATTTTATTTTTCCCTTGAGGATGCTTAATAAACTGTATGTTGTGCACCTGCATTTTGACTGCAACCCATCATATGAGGTCAGGTTTGAAATTTTCCACATGGTGTCATGTTGGTGCTCAAAAAGTTTCAGATTTTACAGCATTCTGGATTGTGGGATTAGGGATCCTCAACCTGTATAAAGCATTATACTAGTTCCTTCACTTGAACTGAAATTATTAAATACTCTTCCTTATTCTCTGGTCCCTTATCCCATCTCGTAAGAAAAGTCAAGCTGCACCTCTCAAAGCTTCATCTATTACTTGATCTGAATAATACTGAAATTTACACCCCAGTTCCTAACCTCTCTCCGCTTATAAATCCCCCTCTACTCACATGTTCTTTCTACAACAGAAGCGCAAAGATGGGATTTAAGACATATTTTGAATTTACCCAAAATACGGCACCTTGGCATTTGAGAAAAAAGCAGAAGCAAGAAGGTTTATCTCACCTTCCTCTAAAGTAGGTCATAAGATCCTCAATCCAGAGGGGTCCTCCCTATACCTGTAGGAAAGAAGACACAAAGAGGAATCTGAACAAACAGGACTTAGTAAGCTTCCCCCAGTTTGTTACTGCTAGAGCATATCCATTTGCCCTCTAATGATACTTCTGCATGACTGTCCACAAAAAACAGACAGACCCTTTGAAAAAAGCAGCTTACTGATGCAAATTCCACTAGACAGCCAAAAAACTCCGAAGACAAAAGACATGAACTCTCCGGAGCTCTATGGGCCTGTCCATCGTCTGAGAAACCTCAGTATTTACCCTGCCAACGTAGGGCAAGATTATACCCTCTTCTACTACCGCAGCTGCTGCTCTCTTGAAAGTGCCACCTCCTGACTGGAGGCCAACCAACTCAAGCCATTACAGCAACTCATAACAGAACAACTCTGTTCCAAAGGAGAAAACAGCTAATTCTACTGCTGCAACACTCACAGGTCCTGAGTCTGTCCACATGACAACTTCAACTGCTAGCCTAACCAGCATTCACTCCCCTGCCACCTCCACTGGAGCAGGTGCTGGTATCCACAGTTGGGAGACCTGAGACAGATTGTATCACAAGACAACTTGCAGACATTCGCTAGCATCAGCCTGGAGCCCAGTAACCCTGCTGGGTGGCTAGACCCAGAACGGTAATAACAATCACCTCAGTCTGGCTCTTAGGAAGCCCCATCCCTAGGGGAAGGGGGTGACTCCACATCAAGGAATCACCTCGTGGGACAAAAAAAAAAAAAAATGTGAACAGCAGTCCTTCAGTTCCAGATCTTTCCACTGAAACACACAAATGAAAAGGAACTAGAAAAGTAATTCTAGTAATATGACAAAACAAAGTTTGACAACAAAAAAAAGATCACACTAGTTCTCCAGCAATGGATCCAAACCAAGAACAAATCTCTGAATTGCCAGATAAAGAATTCGGAAGGTTGATTATTAAGCTACTCAAGGGGGCACCAGAGAAAAGTGAAAACCAACTTGAACAAATAAAAAAATAAAATAAAAAACAGGATAAGGATGAAAAAGTCTCCAGAGAGATATGCATCATAAAAACAAGACAACCACAACTTCTGGAAATTAAATACACACTTAGAGAAACACAAAATACACTGGAAAGTTCCAACAACAGAATTAAACAAGTAGAAGAAAGAACTTTAGAGCTCAAAGACAGGGCCCTCGAATTAACCCAATCTGACAAAGACAAAGAAAAAATAATTTTAGCTGGGTGCAGTGGCTCAGCCTATAAGCCCAGCACCTCAGTAGGCCAAGGCAGGTGGACCACGAGGTCAGGAGATCAAGACCATCCTGGCTAACATGGTGAAATCTCATCTCCACTAAAAATACAAAAAATTAGCCGGGCATGGTGGTACACACCTGTAGTCCCAGTTACTCAAGAGGCTGAGGCAGGAGAATCACTTAAACCTGGGAGAATGAGGTTGCAGTGAGTCAAGATCGTGCCACTGCGCTCAAGCCTGGGCAACAGGGAGAATCCATCTCAAAAAAAAAAAAAAAGAAAGAAAAAGAAAAAGAAAAAGGAAGGAAGAGAAAAGAAAAAATTATTTTAAAAAATGAATAAAGCCTCCAAGAAACTTGGGATGTTAAAAGACCCAACATAAGAAAAACTGCTGTCCCTAAGGAAGAAGAGAAATCTAAAAGTTTAGAAAACTATTTGAGGGAATAATTGAGGAAAACTTCCCTGGTTTTGATAGAGATCTAGACATCCAGATACAAGCAGCTTGGCCAGGTGTGGTGGCTCATGCCTGTAATCCAGCACTTTGGGAGGCCAAGGTGGGAGGATCACTCAAGGTCAGGAGTTTGAGACCAGCCTGGCCAACACGGTGAAACCTCAACTAAACAAAAAAATTTATATGTATTAGCCAGGCATGGTGGCGTGCACCTGTAGTCCCAGCTAGGAGGCTGAGGCAGGACAATCACCTGAACCTGGAAGGCGGAGGCTGCAAGGAGCCAAGATCGCGCCACTGCACTCCAGCCTGGGCGACAAAGTGAGACCTGGTCTAAAACACACACACACACACACACACACACACACACACACACACACACACCACACACACACACACATACACACACACAAGAAGCTCAAAGAACACCCAGGAAATTTATCACAAAAAGATCAACACCAAGGAACACAGTCATCAGGTTATCTAAAGTCATGACAAAGGAAAGAATCTTAACAGCTGTGAGGCAAAAGCATCAGGTAACCTACAAAGGAAAACCTAATAGATTAACAGCAGATTTCTCAGCAGAAACTCTACAAGCTAGAAGGAATTGGGTCCTACCTTTAGTCTCCTTAAACAAAAAATTGTCAACCAATAATTCTGTATCCAGCAAAACTAAACTTCATAATGAAAGAGCAATAAAGTCTTTTTCAGACAAACAAATGCTCAGAGAATTCACCACTACCACCAAGCCAGCACTACAAGAACTGCTAAAAGGAGTTCTGACTTTTGAAACAACCTCAAAACAGAACCTTCCTTAAAGCATAAATCTCACAGGACCTACAGAAAAATAACACAATGTAAACAAAAAAAAAAGGTAATCAGGCAACAACTAGTATGATGAACAGAACAATATCTCACATCTCAATACTGTTGTTGAATGTAAATTGCCTAAATGTTTCACTGAAAAGATACAGAGGCCAGCATGGTGGCTCACACCTGTAATCCCAGCACTCTGGGAGGCCGAGGTGGGCAGATCACCTGAGGTCAGGAGTTCAAGACCAGCCAGGCCAACACGGTGAAAGCCTGTCTCTACTAAAAATAAAAAAAATTAGCCAGGCATGGTGGCAGGCACCTGTAATCCCAGCTACTCAGGAGGTTGAGGCATGAGAATCGCCTGAACCCAAGCAGCAGACGTTGCAGTGAGCCGAGATCACGTCATTGTACTCCAGCCTGGGTGACAGAGTGAGGCTCTGTCTCAATTTAAAAAAAAAAAAAGATGCAGAATAACAAAATGGATAAAAATCCACCAAGTATCTGCTGCCTTCAAGAGACTCACCTAATACATAAGGACTCATATAAACTTATAAGGTAAAGGGGTGGAAAAAGATATTGCACACAAATGGAAACCAAAGGTGAGCAGGAATAGCTCTTCTTATATCAGACAAAACAAACTTTAAAGCAACAACAGTTTAAAAAGACAAAGAGGGACATTATATAGTGATAAAAGGATTAGTCCAACAGGAAAATATCACAATCCCAAAAACATATACACCTAACACTGTAGTTCCCAAATTTATAAAACAATTACTACTAGACCTAAGAAATGAGATAGATGGCAACAAAATAATAGTGAAGGACTTCAGTACTCCACCAACAGCACTGGACAGGTCATTAAGACAGAAAGTCAACAAAGAAACAATGAACTAAACCCTAAAACAAATGAACTTAACAGATATTTACAGAACACTCTACCCAACCATTGCAGAATATATTATTTTCATCAACACATGGAACACTCTCCAAGACAGACCACAAAACAATTCTCAATAAATTTAAGAAAATCAATATTATATCAAATATTCTCTAAGACCACAGCAGAATAAAATTAGAAATTAAATCCAAAGGAACCTTCAAAACTATACAAATATATGGAAATTTAAACTTGCTCACGATTGACCTCTGGGTCAACAATGAAATCAAGAGGGAAATTTTAAAATTCTTTGAACTGAACAGTGACAGTGACACAACCTATCAACCCTCTGGGATACAGCAAATACAGTGGTGCTAAGAGGAAAGTTCATAGCAATCAATGCTTACATCAAAAAGTCTAAGAAAGCACAAATAGGCCGGGCGCAGTGGCTCAAGCCTGTAATCCCAGCACTTTGGGAGGCCGAGACGGGCGGATCACGAGGTCAGGAGATCGAGACCATCCTGGCTAACACGGTGAAACCCCGTCTCTACTAAAAATACAAAAAACTAGCCGGGCGAGGTGGCGGGCGCCTGTAGTCCCAGCTACTCGGGAGGCTGAGGCAGGAGAAAGGTGTAAACCCGGGAGGCGGAGCTTGCAGTGAGCTGAGATCCGGCCACTGCACTCCAGCCTGGGAGACAGAGCCAGACTCCGTCTCAAAAAAAAAAAAAAAAAAGAAACCTCACACCTCATGGAATTAGAGAAACAAGAACAGACCAAACCAAAACCAAGCAGTAGAAAAGAAATAACAAAGATCAGGGCAGAACTAAATGAAACTGAAACAACCACAACAACAACAAAATAATACAAAAGATAAATGAAACAAAAAGCTGGTTCTTTGAAAAGACAAAATTGACAGACCATTAGCGAGATTACCAAGAGAACAGAGTAGACCCAAACAACTCAATTAGAAACAAAAAAGGAGATATCAAAAGTGGTAACACAGAAATACAAAAGATCGTGCTTTTGTACAGCTACTATAAACATCTTTGTGCACACAAACTAGAAAACCTAGAGGATATGGATAAATTCCTGGAAATATACAACCCTCCTAGATTAAACGAGGAAGAAATAGACACTAACTCTGAACAGGTCAATAACAAGTAGCAAGATTGAAACAGTAATAATAAAAAAAAAAGCCAACAACAACAACAAAAATGTCCAGGACCAGATGGATTCACAGCTGAATTCTATCAGACGTTCAAAGAAGAATTATTATGAATCCTACTGAAGCTATTCCAAAACACAAAGAGGGAATCCTCCCTAAATCATTCTATGAAGCCAGTATTACCCTAATAACAAAACCAGGAAAGGACATAATAAAAAAAGAAAACCACACACCAATATCCCTGACGAACAAAGATGCAAAACTCCTCAACAAAATACTAGCTAACCAAGTCCAATAACACGTCAAAAAGAAAATACACCATGATCAACTGGGTTTCATACCAGGGATGCAGGGTTGGCTTAACAAATGAAAGTCAATAAATATACCATAGAAAGACACCATATAAACAGAATTAAAAACAAAAACCGCATGATCATCTCAACAGACGCAGAAAAAGCATGACAAAATTCAGATCCCTTTGTGATTAAAACCATCTGCAACATCAGCACAGAAAGGACATACCTTAATAAAAGCCATCTATGACAAACCCACAGCCAACATTATACTGAACAGTGAAAAGTTGAAAGCATTCCCCCCAAGAACTAGAACAAGACAAGGATGTCCACTTTCACCACTTCTATTCAACATAGTAATGAAAGTCCTAGCCAGAACAACCAAAGAAGAGAAAGAAATCAAGGGCATCCAAATTGGTAAAGAGGAAGTCAAAGTGTTGCAGATTGCTGATGATACGACTGTATACCTAGAAAACCCTAAAGACTCATCCAAAAAGCTCCTAGAACTGGTAAATGAATTTGGCAAAGTTTCAGGATACAAAATTCATGTACACAGATGAGTAGCTCTGCTGTATACCAACAACCACCAAGCTGAGAATCAAATCAAGAACTCAATCCCTTTTACGATAGCTGCAAAAAATAAAATAAAATACTTAGGAATATACCTAATCAAGGAGGCAAAAAGACCTCTGCAAGGGAAACTACAAAAAAACGCTGAAAGAAATCATAGACGACACAAACACATGGAAATATATGCCATGCGCATGGATGGGTAGAATCAATATTGTGAAAATGACCATACTGCCAAAAGCAATCTACCAATTCAAAGCAATTCCCATCAAAATACCATCATCATTCTTCACAGAACTAGAAAACAACAATCCTAAAATTCACATGGAACCAAAAAAGAGCCTGCAAAGCAAGGCTAAGCACAAAGAACAAATCTGGAGGTATCACATTACCTGACTTCAAACTATACTACCAAGGCTATAGTTACAAAAACAGCATGATACTGGCATAAAAACAGGCACATAGATCAGTGGAACAGAATAGACAACCCAGAAACAAAGCCAAGTACTCACAGTCAACTGATATCTGATAAAGCAAACAAAAACATAAAGTAGAGAAAGGACAACCTATTCAACAAATGGTGCTGGGACAATTGGCAAGCCACATGTAAAAGAATGAAAGCGGAATCTCAACTCTCACCTTATAGAAACATCAACTCAAGATGGATTAAAGACTTAAATCTAAGACCTGAAACCAGAAAAATTCTAGAAAATCACATCAGAAAAACTCTTCTAGACATTGGCTTAGGCAAAGAGTTCATGACCAAGAACCAAACGCAACAAAAATGAAAATACATGGATGGAACTTAATTAAACTAAAAAGCTTCAGCACAGCAAAAGAAATAATCAGCAGAGTGAACAGGCAACCCAGAGTGGGAGAAAATATTCACAAACTATGCATCTCACAAAGGACTAATAACCAGAATCTACAAGGAACTCAAACAAATCTGCAAGAAAAAAAAATATTCCCATCAAAAACTGGCGAAAGGACATGAACAGACAATTCTCAAAAGATACACAAATGGCCAACAGACATGAAAAAATGCTCAACATCACTATCAGGCACATGCAAATCAAAACCACAATGTGCTACCACCTCACTCCTCCAAGAATGGCCATAATTTAAAAACCAAAAAATGATAGATGGTGATGGAGATGTGGTGAAAAGGGAACACTTCTACACTGCTGGTGGGAAGGTAAACTAGTACAACCACTATAGAAAACAGCGTGGAGATTCCTTAAAGAACTAAAAGTATACCAGGCAAGGTGGCTCACGCCTGTAATCCCAGCACTTTGGGAGGCTGAGGTGGGCGGATCATGAGGCCAGGAGATGGAGACCATCCTGACGAACACGGTGAAACCCCATCTCTACTAAAAATACAAAAAACAATTACCCAGGCATGGTGGTGGGTGCCTGTAGTCCCGGCTACTCGGGAGGCTGAGGCAGGGGAATGGCGTGAAACCGTGAGGCGGAGCTTGCAGTGAGCAGAGATCGCACCACTGCACTCCAGCCTGGGCGACAGAGCACGACTCCATCTCAAAAAAAAAAAGTAAAAGTAGAACTACCATTTGATCCAGCAATCTCACTATTGGGCATCTACCCAGAGGAAAAGAAGTCATTATATGAAAAAGACACTCGAACATGCAAGTTTACAGCAGCACATTTGCAACTGCAAAAATATGGAATCAGCCTAAATGCCCATCAACCAATGAGTAAAGAAAACGTGGTGTATATATATATACCATGCAATACTAGTCAGCCATAAAAAGGAATGAAATAATGGCATTCACAGCAACCGAGATAGAGTTGGAGGCCATTATTCTAACTGAAATAACTCAGGAATGGAAAACCAAACACCGTATGTTCTCATAAGTGGGAGCTAAGCTATGAGGATGCAAAGGCATAAGAATGATATAATGGACTCTGGGGACCTGGGGAGAAGGGTGGGAGGGGGTGAGGGTTAAAAGACTGCACACAGGGTGCATGTACACCACTCAAGTGATGGGTGCAGCAAAATCTCAGAAATCACCACTAAAGAAGTTATCCATGTAACCAAATATCACCTGTTCCCCCAAAACTATTGAAATAACAATTTTTTTAGAAAAACACAGAAAGAAAGGTTTCCCTGTTTATTTCAGTCTTCATTTCTGAAGACTCATATAAAGTAAAGCTTTCATTAAATAAATGTGTATGCTTTCCTCTTGATAATCTGTCTTTTGTTATGGGGTCTCAGTCATGAATCCAGTAATAGGTGAGGAAAAGTTATCACATTTTATCCACTACATCAACTTAACAAGAATTCAGTTCATTAGGTTCAAATTTTCTACTTGTCTCCTTAAAAAAGTCAGTTTACCACTATCCTCCTCTCATTTAACCATTAACAATCCTCTATCCTCTATTTGTAACAAATTAATCCTGCTGATTCTTCATCTATTTGTTGAATATAATCATTCTTCCCCATTTTGAGAGCCATCACACTCTAGTGCCGAATCTTAAATACTTTACACTTAACAGAAGCCTCCTAGATGGTGTCCCAGACTTCAGTCTTTTCTCATTCGTACATAGCCTACAAGTATCACCAAAACAATCTTTCTCATACACTGCCTTCGTCACTATAACTCCTATGATAATCCTTATTCTTTTCTGACTCAAATCTAAATTTCCCAGCTAAACTCACAGCCCTGTATTAGCCAGCTCCCTATACAAATTCAAACATTTTGCTGCCCCACAGGACCCCTGTGCTACTGTCAATTAAGTTTACTTTATAGACTCTCAAACACGTTTCTCTTTGCCTTCAAAACTTTGTTCATACAGTTATGCCAAATTAAAATACCTTCTTAAATCCTGTCAGTTAATCCACAAATCACAATCACAGTCAAACCTGAAACCCTACAGTCTGCAAAATCACAAAACTATTTTCAGAGTTTTAGTTGCTCTAAAAGTGAATAAAAAGAGTAGCTTTTGCCCATGTGCTTCATAGGTTCCTGCCTTCCTTGTGCTTGCCACAGGATATTTATTCTATATATACATATATATTTTTTTGAGACGGAGCCTGACCCTGTCACCCAGGCTGGAGTACAATGGCGCAATCTCAGCTCACTGCAACCTCTGCACCCCGGGTTCAAGTGATTCTCCTGCCTCAGCCTCCCAAGTGGCTGGGATTACAGGCACGCACCATGCCTGGCTATTTTTTGTATTTTGAGAGACAGGGTTTCACTGTGTTGGCAAGGCTGGTCTCGAACTCCTGACCTCAAGTGATCCACCCACCTCGGCCTCCCAAAGTGCTGGGATTACAGGCATGAGTCACTGTGCCCGGCCTAATTTATTCCATATTCTATAACGTCTGCACTTTTCCCCTCCAGATGCTTTATAACTATATAAACTATCTTCAACTGTTTTGGTCATCTTCATAGCTCCGAATTCCAGTAAACTGTTAATGACAGTAAAGTGATCCACAAAATTTCTATGATGTAAATCCTACTCTCCCATAGGCTTATAATGTAATTTCAGAGAAACCTTGGGGAAGGATGTCACCGAGAACACTGTTTGCTAACCAATTATGCATGCATTAAAGATAGTTATCAAGAAATTTCTACCTCAGCCCAGGCGTGGTGGCTCACGCCTGTAATCCCAGTACTTTGGGAGGCTGAGGTGGGCAGATCACCTAAGGTCGGAAGTTTGAGATCAGCCTGGCCAACATGGTGAAACCCCTTCTCTACTAACAATACAAAAATTAGCCAGGCATGGTGGCAGGCATCTGTAATCGCAGCTACTCAGGAGGCTGAGGCAAGAGAATCACTCGAACCTGGGAGGCGGAGGTTCCAGTGGCCCAAGATCACGCCACTGCACTCCAGCCTGGGCAACAAGAGCAAAACTCCAACTCAAAAAAGAACAGAAAAGAAATTTCTACCTGGAGGACAGTTTACTAAGCAAAAGCTTTCAAAATGAATGTATCTTGTGACTTAGTAACTCTAATTTTAGGAATTAATCCTGAGAAACTAATTAGAGATGCAGAAACATTTATGTTCAAGAATCTTCTTTTATTTGTCATTCAGTAAATGTTTATTGAGTGCATCCTAAATTCTAGGTAGGAGTGGAGGACAGAATCAGTTCTTATCCTCATGGTACTAACTTAATAGTGGTGTTTACAATGGAAAGAAACTATTTAAAAAGTAGGTCACGGCCAGGTGTGGTGGCTCATGCCTGTAACCCCAGCATTTTGGGAGGTCGAGGTATGAGGATCACTTCATCCCAAGAGTTCAAGACCAGCCTGGGCAACATAGTGAGACTCTATATCTATAATTGTTTTTAAAAAGCAGGTTACAATAGCAACATATGCCATATTTGTGGATCAGAAAATTCAATATTGTTAAGAAGTTAATTTCTCCCAAATTCAATGCAATGTCATTCAAAATACTGAGGTAGTTTTCATAGAAATTAACAAGCTGATTCTAAAATTCGTATGGAAACACAAGGGACCTAGAAGAGCCAAAAAAAAAAAAAAAAAAGCTTTGAAAAAGAACAAAGTTAGAAGACTTGTATTATCTGACTTCACATAAAGTGCATAGAAATAAAAATTACGTAGTATTACATCAGAGTCACAAAAATCCATTAAACAGAAAAGACTGTCCTGAAATACAGTCAAATATAAAAAGTCAATTGATTTCTGACAAAAATGCAGTCAGTTCAGTGAAGAAAAAATAGTCTTTTCAAAAAATGGTCCTGGAACAATTGCCTTTTCCATATACACACACACACACAAAAAAAAGAACTTCAAGTTGCTCCTTACACCATGTACAAAAATAGAATCAAAATAAATCAGAGGCCTGAATTAAAAACCTAAACTATAAACCTCCTAAAAAAAATACAGGAGAAAATCATTTTGATCTTGGGTTAAGACTTCTCAGATATAACACCAAAAGCACAATCCAAAAAAGAAAAAACTGACAAACTGGATTTCATCAAAATGAAGAACTTCAAAATCCACTACTCTTCCAAATCCACTGTTACATAAGTGAAAAGATATACCAGACTCGGGAAAAACTGCAAATCATAAATCTGATAAAGGACTTGCACCCAGAATAAAGAACTCTCAAAACTAAATGATAGGAAAACAAACAATCAAAAATTTTTCATGAGCAAAACATTTAAATGGACACTCACCAAAAACGATTAAGTAAACATTTGTTTGTATTTTCCAAGTACTCCAGTTTCCTCTTCTCATATCCTAAAGATGTGCACGTTAGGTTCACTGGGAGATGGAAATTGTCCCAGTAGGCATGAGTATGGGTGTGTGTTTAAGTGCACATGCAATGGAATGTCAACCTGTCCACAGTTGGTTCCGTGCCAGGACAGGCTCTGGCCACCAGAAAGCCTGAACCCTAGAGCAGGTTGGAAAATGAATGAATGAATGAATGAATGAATACAAATTATTGCAAAATGAAATTTCAAATAAAGTATATAGTCATGTAAATGCATGACAATACATTATGTAGTACAAAAGCACTCTTATCAAGCCTGCCATATTTGTGATTATTTTTGAACTGCACGATAGTAAGAGGTGCCTCTTATAATTTTTGTTTTGCAAACATTTATTTCTTGGTTTAACCCACCACCACTATGACCATATCACTCACTGGTTAACCAAAAATTAGGTAAGTAACTATCTTACTTGTTTTTACTAATCTTTCTTAAACATTACAGCTCACATTTATTTCAATGTTTAATGTAGGAAGTGTCTTGGGTATTTATTTAGAAGTTTGATGAAGTTTTTTGACCAGAGATATGCCATAGGAATTTAACTATTGTTTTTCTCAATTAGCCTAGGGTTGGTTTCATTATACATCATTTCACTTAAAGTCGGTTTCCAAGAACCTATCAATAACGTTAAGTGACAGCCAGGCATGGTGGCTCACGCTTGTAATCCCAGCACTTTGGGAGGCCGAGGCAGGGAGATCACGAGGTCAGGAGATTGAGACTATCCTGGCCAACGTGGTGAAACCCCATCTCTACTAAAAATACAAAAATTAGCCAGGTGTGGTGGTGCACACCTATAGTCCCAGCTACTTGGAAGGCTAAGGCAAGAGAATCACTTGAACCCAACAGGCAGAAGTTGCAGTGAACCGAGATCGCGCCACTGTACTCCAGCCTGGCAACAGAGCAAGACTCCATCTCAAAAAAAATAAAAATAAATAAATAAATGTTAAATGACGACATACTGTACATGAAATATGCAGTGGGAGTTCCAGAAGGTCAGGAAAGAGAGAAAGAGGCAGAAAAGAAGTTTTGAAGAAATAATCGCCACTTTCCTAATTTAATGAAAAACATTAATTGACACATCTAAACAGCCCAACAAATCCAAAGAAACCCACAAATGCTGAAAGACAAAAAGGAAATCTTAAAAAAGGAACGAGAGAAAAATGACTTCACATACAGGGCAACACTATTAACGCCGATTGCTCATCAGAAATGACATGGAAAAAAAACACATTTTTAAAAGAAACACCAAAAACTTGCCACTAAAATTTCTATATTCAGCAAAACTGCCCTTCAAAAATGAAGATGAAATAAAGATATTTCCAGATAGATAACCAAAGATGAAGAGAAGTCGTTGCTGTGAGACATGCCTTATGAGAAATAACAAAGGAAGTCCTTCAGGATAAAAGTCACACCATAGAATAACTTTAATCTAGGCTGGGCACAGTGGCTCATGCCTGTAATCGCAGCACTTTGAGAGGCCAAGGTGGGTGGCTCACTTGAGCTCAGAAGTTCGAGACCAGCCTGGGCAACATGGCAAAACCCCGTCTCTACAAAAAAATAGCCAGGTGTGGTGGCACGTGCCTATAGTTCCAGCTACTTGAGAGGCTGAGGCAGGAGGATTGCTTGAACTGGGTGAGCAGAGGCTGCAGTGGGCCAAGATCACACCACTGCACTCCAGCCTGGAAAACAGAAGGAGAACCTGTATGAAAAAAAAGAAAAATAATACTCTATAGGAGATTGAAGCTCATTGGAAACTGTAATCACATCGGTAAATATTAAAGACTCTAAAAATATAATTATTTTCACTTCATCTCCTTTAAAGACATAAGACTACATAAAGGAATAATTATAGTACTGTATCGCTGGGTTTGTAATACATACAGCTGTAATATATATAATAATAATAGCACCAAAAAGAGAAAAAAGAGATACACTGAAGAAAAGTTTCTATAATTTATCAGAATTTAGTATTATTCTGAAGGAGACTGTAATTAAGTTAAAAGGCATATTGTAATCCCTAAAAATATAGCAAAAGAAATCAACAGAATTAAAAAGATACACTAAAGAATATTTAACACAGAAAGATGGTAAAGAGGAAAAAGCAAAAAACAAATGAGACAAATAGAAAACAAATATGAAAAATGCAGACGTAAATCCAATAATATCAACAATTACATTAAATGTGAATGAACTAAACACTCTATTCAAAGGGGGGATTATGTTAGAATGGATTACACAACCTAACTATAGGCTGTCAACAAGAGATAAATCTTCAATTCAAAGACACAAATAGGTTAAAAATTAAAAGGATTTAAAAAAAAAATACACCATAGAAGCAGTAACCATAAAAAAACTAGAGTGGCTACAGTACCAAGAAAAATAGATTTTAAGATAAGAAATATTATAGACAAAGGAGGACATTTCATAATGAAAAAAGGGTCACTATATCAGGAAGATATAACAATAACTGTCCATCTAACAAAAGAACTCCAAAATACATGAAGCAAAAAAAATAGAGATAATTTAAAAGAGAAATAGAGAATTCAACAAAAACAGTTGAAGACTGCAATGACTGATAGAACGAGACAGAAAATCTGCAAGGATATAGAAGACTTGACTAACCTCATCAATAAACTTGACATAACTGACAGAAAATACCACCCAATGATTACAGAATATACATCTTTTTCACACATACAAAGAAAATTTTCCAGGATACACCACATACTGGGGCACAAGACAAGTCTCGATAAAATTTAAAAGACTGAACTCATAAAAAATGTGTTATCTGATCACAATGGAATTAGTCATCCAAACAAAAATAAATCTGGGAACACCTCAATTATTGGTAAATTTAAAAACATAGCTCTAAATAACCCATTGATCAAAGAAGAAATTGCAAGGAAAAATTTTAAATATATTTCAAATTGAATGAAAACAAAACACAGCAAACCAAAAAGTACAGAACGCAACTAAAGCAGTGCTTAGAGGAAAAGGTCTAGTTTTAAACATTTATATGAGAAAAGAAAAAAGGTCTCAAACCAATAATCTAAGCTTCCATCTTAGGAAACTAGAAAAACAAGGAGCAGAAGGGACATTAAACCCAAAACAAGCGGAAAAATAATAATTTTTAGCGTGGAAATCAGTGAAGTAGAAAATATAAATATGAAAAATAATTAATGATATAAAAGGTTGGTTCTTTGGAAAAAGCAACAGAATCGGGGGAAAAAAAAAAACTTCGCTAGACTGACCAAGAAAATAAGAGATACAAATTACCAAAATCAAGAATGAAAGAGGGAGAATTATTGCCCACCTTAAATTATTAACTTAAAGGATTTCTTAATACAAACTTTGTATCAACAAATTAGATAATTTATATGAAATGGACTACACTTCCTAGAACATACAAATTACCAAAACTCTAGAAGAAAGAGAAAATCTGAAAAGACCTATAACAAGAAGTGAAGAAACTGAATTAATAATTTTAAATATTCCTACAAAGAAATGGCCAGGCCCCCATAACTGCACTAATGAAAGCTATCAAACATTTAAAGCAGTAAGAGCAAGATCACGAGAAACCAACAGACTAATATCCCTCAGGAACATATATGCAAAATTCCTTAACAATAATCAGACAAACCATATTCAACAACATATAACAGAGATTATATAGCACGGACTGGGTATGGTGGCTTAAGCCTGTAGTCCCAGCACTTTGTGAGTCCAAGCAGGTAAACCGCTTGACCCAAGGAGTTCAAGAACAGCCCAGGCAACATGGCAAAACCCTGCCTCTACAAAAAATACCAAAAAAGAAAAAGAAAGAAAAATAGCCAGGTGTGGTGGCATGAGCCTGTAGCCCCAGCCACTGGGGAGGCTGAGGCAGGAGAAACACATGAGTCCAGGAGTTCAAGGCTGCAGTGAGCCAAAATCACACCATTGCACTTCAGCCTGGGTCACAGAGCAAGACTCTGTCTCAAACGCTAAAAAAAAAAAAAACGGTTTTACAGCATGACCAAGTGCAATCTGTCCCAGCAATACAAGATGGGTTTAATCTCCAACAATCAATTAATATATAACATATTAACAGAATAAAAATCATGTAACCATATCAGATGCAGGAAAAAACATGACAAAATCTAACACCCACTCATGATTAAAAACTCGCAACAAACTAGGAACATAAGGGAGCTTCCTTAACCTTCTTCAAAGGACATCTATAGAAAATCTAGAGCTAACATTATACCTGATGGTAAAAATATGCATGTTTTCCCCCTAAGACTGGGAGCAATGCAATGCACATTCAACACTTCTCTTCAACATCGTACTGGAGGGTCTAACCCAAAAATTACAGCAAAAATGAAGAATAACATTGAGATTGGAAAGAAAAAGTATCATTGTTTTGAGATATGATCATCTATGGACAAATAATATGCAAAAATTGGCAGCATTTTTTTTTTTTTTAAGACGGAGTCTCGCTCTGTCCTCTAGGCTGGAGTGCAGTTGGAGTGATCTCGGCTCACTGTAAGCTCCACCTCCCAGGTTCACACCATTCTCCTGCCTCAGCCTCCCGAGTAGCTGGGACTACAGGTGCCCACCACCACACCCAGCTAATTTTTTGTACTTTTAGTAGAGACGGGGGTTTCACCGTGTTAGCCACAATGGTCCCAATCTCCTGATCTCATGATCCACCCGCCTCGGCCTCCCCAAGTGCTGGGATTACAGGCGTGAGTCACCACACCTGGCTGGTTGCATTTCTTTATGCTAACAATGAACAATTTGAAATCAAATCATGAAAACTCCATTTCTGGGCCAGGCACAGTGGCTCATGCCTGTAATCCCAAAAGTTTGGGAGGCCGAGGCAGGCAGATCACAAGGTCAGGAGATCGAGACCATCCTGGCTAACATTGTGAAACCCCGTATCTACTAAAAATACAAAAAATTAGCCAGGCGTGGTGGCACGTGCCTGTAGTCCCAGCTACTCGGGAGGCTGAGGCAGGAGAATGGCAGGAACCCAGGAGGCAGAGGTTGCAGTGAGTTGAGATTGCGCCACTGCACTCCAGCCCAGGTGAGAGAGCGAGACTCCATCTCAAAAAAAAAAAAGAAAACTCCATTTCTAAGACCATCAAAATTATAAGTCTTAGGAATAAATTTAACCAAAGAAGTGCAAGATTTGTACACTGAAAAGTGAAAAACATTATTAAGAGAAATTAAAGATCTAAGTAAATGGAGAGATATTACATGTTCATGGACTGGAAGACTCAAGTTTTTTAAGTTGGTGATTCTTCCCAGATTGATGGACAGATTCAGGGCAAATCCTACAAATATTAGATTTGTTTCTGTAGAAATTAACAAGCTGATCCTAAATTGTATATGGAAATGGAAAGAACATAGCACCAATTTTGAAAAAGAAGAAAATGTTACACTACTCATTTTGAAACTTACTATAAAACTGCAGTTATCAAGACAGAATGGTGTTGGAGTAAGGACAGGTTTATAGACATGAGTCTAGGAATAAATTCTTACATTATAGTCAACTGATATTTTACAAAGATGCCAATACAATTAAGAGGAAAGAACAGTCTTTTTAACAAATGGTACTAGATAATTTGGCATTCACATTTTTAAAAAATGAACTTAGGTCCTCTTCTTACATATATGCACGGTTAATTCAGTATGAATCTTAGATTTAAAGGAAAGAGCTCAAAGAAAACCAAGAGGAAAATCTTTGGGACCTTGGATTAGGCAAAAAGTTCTTATACATAACATGAAAGCACATGCCACACACACAAAAGAAATGACTTCATTAAAAACTTTTGCACTTCAAAAGACACCAGTAAAAATATGAAAAACCAAGACATCAACTGGGAGAAATCTTTGCAAATCTTATCTTTGATATTAAAAACAATACAAACTTTTATCCAGAATATATAAAGAACTTACAACTCAGTAAGACCAAAAAAAAAAAAAAAAATAAAACCCAGCAAAAAAATGGGCAAATGCCTTAAACAGATATTCTATCAAAAGTGACTTACAAATGGCCAACAACCACAGAAAAAGGTGTCCAACATTAGTGTGCAGGGAAATGCAAATTAAAATTACAATGGGATACTACTAGATAGTCACTAGAATGGCTATAATTAAAAAGACAACAACTGTTGGTGAGGACGTGGAGAAACTGGAATCCTCATACATTGCTGGTAGGATATATTTGGTACAGCTACTTTGGAAAACACTTTGACAGTTTCTTTAAAAGTTAAAAATAAGCTTACCATATAATTCAGCAATTCCACTCCTAGGAATTTACCCAAAAGAAATGAACATGCTCACACAAGGAATTACAGACAAATCTTCATAGCAGCATTATTAATAATAGCCAAAAACTGGAAACAATCCAATGTCTATCATCTAGTGAATGGGGAATACACCAGTTACCAATAAATGGGAAATACTATTCACCAATACTATTCACCTGGTGAACGGAAAATAGACAAGAATACTATTCAACAATTAAAAAGAACAAAACATTGATATACATACATTAAATAAACCTCAAAAGCATGAAGTGAAAGAAGCCAGATGCAAAAGACTATATTGATTCCACTTATATGAAATATCTAGAACTAGACAAATTTATAGTGATAGAAAGCAGATCAGTGGTTCTCTGGGGCTGTGGGAAGGAGTTACATTAAATGCAAATGAGCTTGAGAGAATCTGGGAGATTGATAAAATGTTCAGAAATTGCCTTGTGATGACAGTTGCACAACTCTATAAAGTTGCTAAACACCATTAAATTGTACACTTACAATGAGTGGTTTTTATGGTAGGTAAAATATACCTCAATAAAGCTGTTTAAAAAGGGCTAGGTAGAAGAAAGAAGTTATCTATTCCAAACTTTGGAAAATTTGATGACAGTTGTAGTAATCAAGGCTGAGTTCAAAGGATGACCAAGCAAAAAGAATCCAGGTTCTTAAAGATTATCACTGAGTCACTTATTGACAATCTTAGAACCACCTATCTCCAGACTTCTCACATGTTAGATACTACAATTTCCTTCTTAATGCTTTAAAAAAAAAAAAGAAAAAAGAATAGTGTTGCTAATTCTAAGGGACACAGGACATGTTCATTCCATTACAGAAAATTTGGAATATCATCCATACAGGAAGATATCAAAGAAAAGGCAGGAATTTTGGTGGATCTTGAAGGATAAAAGAATATGACTGGGGATGGGGAAGGAAAAGAAGGGTATGTAGTTCAGAAGAGTCATTCATAATGACACGGATAAAAATGAATAAAGAATGCCCACTAAAAGTCAGGTTTACAACTTACCTTGTTTTAATCCATACAAGACTCTTGTAAAAAAAAAAAAAAATATATATATATATATATATATATATCATTTTACACATTAAGACAATGAGGACCAAAAAACTAAGTAACTGGTTCAAAAAATCATGAAGCTAGTAATCTAACCTTCACTCTCAGGATCCAGGCTCTTTCCTCTGTTATGCTGCTAAGCAAGAACTTAAACTACCCCCATTTGCAAGTTCAGATCTTTGTAGAGGGCATCTTCATTTAGATGGGTTTACGTTTATAGGACTACACACTCAACATTTCTTGAGCAACAATTTCCACTTAATCAATAAACTAAATATGATGTGCATTCCTTCACATTGATAAGGTTTCCAAAACCTTACCCTACTCTGGTTTTCCTCCCTACTTTCTTTCTCCCCCTTCCTATTACATTCTGGCGTTCACAAGCTCCCTTCTGATTCTACACAACTCTCTCTAGGAACCTCACCTATACCTGGTATTTCAACTACTGCTAACGTTGATGACTCTTCTCTCTCTCCAACTTCAAGAAATGTCTCCCTAGTTTTCTTTGACTAACTCCCTCCGGTCCAAGTACACCCTACAAACTACACTTACAAGATTCTAAAGAGACAGTCCTCAATTGTAGCATAGTCTTTCTAGTTCTAGGCCAGGTATCCTTCCTGCATGTCCCAGAACACATTCTTACCTATCCTTATGAAATTTAACATGCTTTATTACAAATTACTAATTACTTTGTCCATTTCTCCCACCAGACAATAAGGTGCTTGAGACTTAGCACTATGTCTTATTCACAATCCCCCCAGTGCCTAGCATAGCGCAAGACACGTAATAGGCACTCAAATATTGATTAAACCCATAAACAGGAGAAATAAAATTTGCTTTAAATTGGAAGCATACAGTTTCTGAAGGAAACTTTCAGAGATTTATGTTTTCAAATGAGAAGATAGGCCACGAAAGGTGAAGTGACTCAACCAGTCAAGCCTTGGTCTCCTGAATCACAATTCTCTTCCCACAAAATTACAGTGCCTAGGCTGGGCGCAGTGGCTCACACCTGCAATCCCAGCACTTTGGGAGGCCAAGGCGGGTGGATCATAAGGTCAGGAGATTGAGACCACCCTGGCTAACACGGTGAAATTCCGTCCCTCTTAAAAATCAAAATATTAGCCAGGCATGGTGGCACGTGCCTGTAGTCCCAGCTACTTGGGAAGGCTAAGGCAGGAGAATTGCTTGAACCCGGGAGGCGGAGGTTGCAGTGAGCCGAGATCACACCACTGCACTCCAGCCTGCAGACAGAGTGAGACTACGTTTCAAAAAAAAAAAAAAAATACAGTGCCTATTAAATTGTGCTTATTGATCTAAGCTTTCTATGAAGTTCTAGAAGTAATACAAAAATGTTACAAAGAACCATTTCAACTTCATCCACCCTAGCTCTGGCTGGCTATATCAGTTGTAGAGAAGTCTGTTATTACATAATAGTTTTTCTGCCCAGAATAATCTTTAATTAAACCAATATCTTCACGTGTCCATGTGTCCTTCACCCACAAAATAATTCAATACATACTTATCATGCATCTCTATGTAAAACAATGTGCAAGAAGTTATAATTCGACAGTACTCTAAAAAATATCCTTAAGACCATATATTGTATGCCCCTTAAGTTTAACAATATCTGAAATAGCTGCATTAAAACAAAATGCAATCACACTTGAGAGAGGCTGATTATGAACATCAGAGATAGGCAATGCAGCTTCATCGGGAAAATCTCTACAGTCTAATGCTACTGTTTTCAAGGGTTGCTACATTATACTGAAATTGTGTTACTGGGCAACAACTCAGAAGCCAGAATGGCAAATTCACTTAAGAAATAACTGAATCAAACAAATATTTATGAAAGCATTCTGAGACTCAACTTCACTTTTTTTACCTTCAACTGAAGTAACTCTTCGTTATAAGCATCAGATACAGGATCTTTGTTGAGACTGCAAAAACTACATGGATATTTTATAGACATATTTTGAGACAGATATGTGCTTTCCAAAAGGGAATGGCCAGGTTTAGGTTCCTATTAACTCTGAATTTTAGTCCAAAAGCAATCTGAAGTCACAATATACAGAAGACAAATAACTGGGCATTTCCTTTCTTAATTTCTTCCATCCTGGATTATAGCTCAGTTAGAAATAGTAGGCCAGGCGTGGTGGCTCATACCTACAATCCCAGCACTTTGGGAGGTCAAGGTGAGTGGATCACTTGAGGCCAGGAGTTCTGAGACTAGCCTGGTAAATGTGGTAAAACCCTGTCTCTTCTCAAAATACAAAAAAAAGCCAGGTGTGGTGGCATGCACCTGTAGCCCCAGCCACTTGGGAGGCTGAGGCAGGAGAACTGCGTGAGTCCACGAGTTTGAGGTTGCAGTGAGCCAAGATTGCACCACTGTACTCCAGCCTGGGAGACAGAGCAAGACTCCAACTCAAAAAAAAAAAGAAAGAAAGAAACAGTACTAGACTTCTAGACTTGACAGTCAGTGATCTCTCCATGACCTAGAGAGGGGAATCCTGATGAAAAAAATATACAATTAATAAACTAATATTCTACTAGGAACCAGGAAATTGACCAAACTCCCCAAGCCCACTGAAGAACACTACCAGCATTCCTGAGAGTCCTTACTGCTGGTATTGCCATGGGGAATTCTCAAATACTCACTTTCTAGGAACAGAATCTTTATTTCTGATTTCCTACTCTTTAATCTTTTTTACAGTAAAGTTGCCATTTCTCCTTCAGTTACTCTCTTCTCTCAACAACCTTAGTTTCACAATACTTACAAAAGTGGGGAGAGTAGAAATACATATTTGTCATTGTATTAGTCCATTTTCATATTGCTATAAAGAACTGCCTGAGATTGGGTAATTTGTAAAGGAAAGAGGTTTAATTGATTCAGTTCCACATGGGTGGAGAGGCCTCAGAAAACTTACAATCATGGCAGAAGGTGAAGGGAAAGCAAGGCACCTTCTTCGCAATGTAGCAGGAAGGAGAATGGATGTAGGAGGAACTACCAAACACTTACAAAACCACCACATCTCATGAGAACTCACTGTCGTGAGAACAGCATGGGGGAAATTGCTGCTATGATCCAATTCCCTCCACCTGGTCTCTCCCCTGACACGTGGGGATTATGGAGACTATAATTCAAGGTGAGATTTGGGTGGGGACACAAAGCTTCATCAGTCATCCTTAAGAAATATTTATTAAGCAACTTCTATTTGGAAAAGACTAAGACTATAGCTCATCGAGATCTGAAAGTCCTGCCCTTAATAAGCTTATCTAGTTAGGAAGTCAAAAAAGTTAAAATAACAAAAAGTGTAAGTATCAAATAAATATAACTCACAAATACATACTATTCCTATGTATGTATGAGGTCATGGTGGCGTTGAACCTTATAGAAAAGGTACAATTTAGATTTTAAGAAAGAAGGGAACAAGATCAGGACATGCAGACTAATGTGGAAAGGATAAAGTACAGAGCAGGTTTAAGGGGATAGTGAAGAAACCAATCTGGGCAGAGACACCTTTTCCATGAAGAACATATGCTTGAAAAGGCAAGGTGAGAGGATTTCGAAGACTTCAGCTTAAGTCAAAACGTGAACTTGGATTAATAGGAAGTTTTTTACACAGATTTACACACATTCCCTAAAAGCAATACAGGTTAAACAATGTGGGCAATTTACTTACTGAACCTAATACATTATGTATGACAAAATTAAAAGCAAGCTCATTTACTTTAGGCAAAGAGACAGTACCTAGGGGTGGGGAAATTCTGACAAGTCACTAAAATTCACTAATCTTTCTGTTAAGATTTCATTCTAAGCTTCTTGAATTAGAACATCCCATGACATAATGCTGATTTCTGATTACTAAGAATTATACGAGTCATTCTTGATTTTTCTTCTTCTCCGTCTTGCTCAACTTTTGAATATTTCATTACTTCAACATCAGCATATAGAAAAGAAAAAAGGAGAGAACTAAAATGAAGTCCATGGATTTGAGCAATACAGCTGACATAAGAGCATCTGACATAAAGAACATTAAACTTCAAGTTCCAATTCCATTAATAGATTTCAAAGTCATTTAGTCTCACCACGTCTCAGATTTTCTCACATACTTGCTTACTTGAAAGGTTACTGATTCAAAAGATCATTCAAAAAGTGTTCTGAAAAGAACTTGCCATAAAAATTATATCATTAAGGGTTCAATAAGAGGAGACAGTGAGGTGACTGGTAAACCAAGGATTAAAAACTACCTGTGAATAGGCCAGGCACGCTGGCTCATGCCTGTAATCCCAGCACTTTAGGAGGCCAAGGGGGGCAGATCGCCTGAGGTCAGGAGTTCGTGACCAGCCTGGACAATATGGTGAAACCCCATCTCTACCAAAAATACAAAAATTAGCAGAGCATGGTGGCATGCGCCTGTAACCCCAGCTACTCAGGAGGCTGAGATGTGAGAATCGCTTGAAACCAGGAGGCAGAAGTTGCAGTGAGCCGAGATCACACCATTGCATTCCAGCCTGGGAGACAAAAATGAAACTCTGTCTCAAAAAAAAAACAGAGGCCGGGCGCGGTGGCTCAAGCCTGTAATCCCAGCACTTTGGGAGGCC
>NW_012110919.1:5591618-5599098 GCF_000951035.1 Colobus angolensis palliatus
AAACCCGGGAGGCGGAGCTTGCAGTGAGCTGAGATCCGGCCACTGCACTCCAGCCCGGGCGACAGAGCGAGACTCCGTCTCAAAAAAAAAAACAAAAAACAAAAAACCAACAACCTGTGAATAATCAGTATTTCATTCTTCCAGTGCTGCATGGAATTCTAAATTATATTTCACTATTATCTGAGAATGTTCTAAATACAGTCTGCACACTTTCTCTGATCTGGAAAGAAAATACTCAAAGTAAGGGGAATACCCAGCATACTCTGTCCTAAATAACCAAAGGACAACTCAAAAGCATTTGCAACTCTCAGGAGAGTCGTGTGTGACACCTGTAATATAAAGCCTTCTGGCCTGGTGCGATGGCTCACACCTGTAATCCCAGCACTTTGGGAGGCTCAGGTGGGCGGATCACCTGAGGTTGGGAGTTCGAGACCAGCCTGGCCAACATGGTGAAACCCCATCTCTAATAAAATACAAAAATTAGCCAGGCGTGGTGGCGCGCGCCTGTGATCCCAGCTACTCAGAAGGCTGAGGCGGGAGAATCGCCTGAACGCAGGAGGCGGAGGTTGCAGTGAGCCGAGATCGCGCTACTGCACTCCAGTCTGGGAGACAGAGCGAGACTCAGTCTTAAATAAAGCATTCTAATTCTGAACAAACTGAGTTTGAAATCAAACCTCAATACAAAAGGTGAGTATCAATTCTAACCACTTGCAGGCTAAACTCATAAATACGGAGAATTCTGAATCCAGGTAACCGTAGGATAGATACATTTATTGTGTTTTAAATGTCAGACTTGTTTACAGAGATGTTGCTTGGTAACAGAAGCACTGCTTTAACAACCTACTCTGTTTTAGAGCTGCTCAAAGTCTGAATAGATTATAAGTATCATATACACGAAATTCAGACAAGTCTCTCCTCATCCTAGACATCTGTAAGATTTGAAAGAGCTTCCTCATTTCACCTAACTAAAGGCTTTAAAAATACTTAGCAGTGGATATTTTTAAGAGCAAAATGGCCATTGATTATGGTCAAAATAGTTGGACACTGAGGATTCACCAAAGTATTTAAACTCGGCATACGCTAACATATTTTAGGTGTTATCTTAGTAATGACAGTCGACATCACGGTTCATTCAAATTGTCTTCAAAGCCAAGGAAAATGGTAGCACAGCTTTTTCATCGTAAATTAAGCTGGAGGTACTTAAACGTTTGGCCAATTACCAAACTGGCTACACAACCACCAAGCCAGAGTGAATCCAAAAGCTCCATAAAGAGTTTCACGTGCGTCCAACTGGCTTCACAACAAGTCTCTCTGCCTACTTTTCTAATACGAGCTTCCACTACTTTACGAGGAAAATAAAAAAAGGATTTAGGGGCAGTTTGTGGAGGGTCAAAATGAGTATTCCAAAATACAAACAAGACGCCATCCCCAGAAAGAGAGGTTACATACCAGACGCACGCATGCTCCTTGAAACGCGCACACGGAAAACTTAAGTGACCGCAGTTCTGGCCGCGCTCGCCACCGGGGACACCTCCACAGCTCCAACCACCTGCACCCACTCAGCTCCGCTTACGGAGGCATTGGGACTAAGGGTTACAGTCCTACAGCGGGGTGTCGGCCCAGCCCGCCACGCCTAGCTCTTTAGCTCGCGGCGCAAGCTGAAGAGGAGGGCCGAGCGGACCCCTCGGGCTCCTGTCCCTAGGGAAATGTGAAGTATTCCGGGAGAGGTCCGAGGGCGGCGGCGGCGGTGGAAAGCCCCGCTCTTCCGCGTGGACCGGGCTCCTCAGGGGTGCGGCGCCACCCGCCGTGCTGACCTCCGGCCCCGAAGCCGCCTCATCGCACCGCCCCTCCAGCTCGGAGGAGCGGGCTCGGTTCAGCGGCCCAGCGGCGCGCGAAGCAGGAAGTCCCACCCCCACGCCGACGTCACCGACGCTACGGACGCCAGATGCTGCCGGAGCCGTTCGAGGGAGGAGACAAACGAACCGAGGCGGGAGTGGTCACCGGTGACTGCGGTAGCGGCGGGGCTGGGATGCGTTCCCGAAGGCGTTCCTGGAGGGCCCTGGGTAGACTCAGAGATCCCCAGAGCTTCAGGGGACGGAAAATCGAGCCCCAGGCACTTGCCTCTGGGAGGCAGAGTGACGCGCGTCGTTGGAGCGCGAAGCCGGTCTCCCTAGCCTCTGGCTCACACAGCGTCTCCAGGCGTTTTCCGTCTTTTCGCGCCTCTCCTTCCCTCTTCCCCACACTCTTTGAGAGCCTCAAATAGTAATCCTGCCGCCACCTTCTCTCCTTTAGCCCGCCTGCCGTCGTCCCCGTGTGTGCAGATAAGCGCTCCCGAAGCCGCCTGCCTGCCGCGGCTGGGCATCAGCCCACGAATGGGGAGTTGGCTCAGCTTGCCACGAGGGAACCTCAGGTGAGGACCAACCACCCAGAAGAGAGCCCTCCTCGCCCCCGCACCTCCTGCTCCAAGTCTCCTGTCCCGGTTATCCCAAGTTCAGGGCCCACCTGGGGTCACATGGGGAACTACTTGTCTTAAGGCTGTAAACAAGAGTTGGAAGAGGAGATGCTAGCTTTTGAGAACTTCCATGATCATCCAAAGGCTGAAACAAAGTAGGCTGTCAGCCTTTCAAAATACATGTTGGAAGAAACAGACACCTTCCCCAGCGTTTGTTCAGTGCCTTGGTTGGGCTTTGATTCTCACTACTTTGTGAAGCAAAACTTATTTTTACCCCCAAGGTTATGATTTTCAGGCTCTAGTTATTAGGCAACTGTGAGGTGATTTTTTTGTTGAAATGAGGGAAAACGGGCCCTTAGAAAGGACCGTGTCTCTTTAGAGAAGAGGGGAAAAAAGGACAGTGGGGTAGTAATGGAATGTTGCTGGATGGATTACATAGATGAGACATGGGAGATAGAATAGAGAATCCAGAAATTCCTGTGTATGTGTGAGTGTTTAGTATGGTAACAGTAGCTCACATTTGCTGAGAATTTGTGTGTCAAGTACTGGAGTACTTTTTCAGGTTATCTTATTTAACTCTCACATCTCTGTAAGGTAGGTGCAATTGTTATCTCCATTTTACAGAGTTGCCCAAGACCATTACTTTTTTTTTTTTTTTTTGGAGGCAGATAAAAGTTTACTAGGAATGCCATAAGAAAAGACAAGACTAAATGAGAAAGAACAAGAAAAAAAACAATAGAAACATACATGTAAGGAAGATAAGGAAGAAACTTTTTTTTTTGTTATTTTTTTTCCAGGACCATTACTTTTAAGCGTTGGAGCCAGACAACTCCAGAAATCTCAGTGGTAACCAGTAAACTATACATTACAAATTACTGGTCAGTAGGAAAAAGATTATTCGGGAAATGGCGGTGGCTCACGCCTGTAATCCCAGCACTCTGGGAGGCCAAGGCAGGTAGATCACCTGAGGTCACCCTGGCCAACATGGTGAAACCTCATCTACTAAAAATACAAAGAATTAGCCGGGCGTGGTGGCGGGCGCCCTGAAATTCCAGCTACTCGGGAGGAGGAGGCAGGAGAATCACTTGAACCAGGGAGGCGGAGGTTGCAGTGAGCCAAGATCGCGCTATTGCACTCCAGCCTGGCCAACAAGATCGAAACTGTCTCAAAAAAAAAAGAAAAGAAAAAAACGCAAATTTAACTACACGAAGATTATAATCTACAAAGTTAGAAAACAGTGAACCAGTGGAAAATACATTAGAATCGTGTGCAAAAAGGATTCATAATATACAAAGAGCTCTTAGAAATCAATTAAAAACTTAAACACTCCAATTACTAAAACTGACAAAAAATGCCAATAGAACATTCCTAAGCCAAGAAAAACAAATATTCAGTTAACAAACGTAAAGTTGTCCCACTTCCAAACAGTTGTTTTTTGTCTATCATTGTTGATAGGAGTGTGGGATACAATTACTGTCAGGCATTTTTGGTTTGAAGGTGAAATTGGTACAACCCTATTTACCAAAATTTAACATATGCTTTAACCTTTGCCCCATAGCTGTCTCATTTCTGAGGCATATACCCTAAGGAAATAAGAAAATCACAAGGATACTCTCCCACCTTTTTTAAAAATAGTGCTTCTAGAAACAAGTGTCCATCACTAGGACACTAGTTAAGGAAATTATGGTTGGTACATGCAATGGAGTACTCTTGACCCATTAAAAACTGATGTAAAGTTCTTTATTTGCATTAAAATATGTCCAAAAAATATAATTTCACCTCAGGAAAAAAAAAAAACCAGAATATAATTTAGCAAGTACAGTGCTGTCCTAATGTGAATATATGTGTGTACCTATGTTAATATAAATTGTGTACAAAAATATCTGGAAGGAGGTCAAAATACAGGTGGTTTACATTTTGTCTTTTGGACTTTTTATCTTGTTGGTGTTTTTTGTAATTTATTATTTTACAAAAACAAAGTTGTGTTTTATTTTGTAATTAAAGCTGTGCCAGTGAAAAGGGAGCCAGTTGACTCTTGACCTCATGATGAAGTAACTATGTCTGGGGATCTGAGTCTCAGCTTTCTTGTGTCTATAAATTTGATTATATTCATTTACCTATAGTTGGACAAGCTAACCTACCACTTGGACACCATAGTTTTGATTCCCCATATTGGACTGGGTACCCATTCTGTGTGTTCTCTGTGTGCCTGTCATGGTATTTGTCACACTACAATGTAATTCCCTCTGTGCCAGTAGATTGTTTGCTCCTGCCATACATATACACATGCACATACATCCTTTTTCTGCTACATGTTACACATTTCTTTTGATTTATTATTTGTCATCTACATTTGTGTATAGAAGTTTTTAATTTTAACATAGCCAAAATGCTAATGAAATCCCATAGATATTAAAGGGATACTTGGAACAACTTCATGCCAATAATTCAGTAACTTAAGCAAAATGAACAAATTCCTAAAAAAAAAAATACAAATTACCAAAAGTGACACAAGAAGGAAAAGAAAATCTAAATGTCTCAATGTCTATTTAAAAAATTGAATTTATAAGCAAAACGCTTTCCACAAAGAAAACTCCAGCTTGATGACTGCACCAGTGAATTTTATCAGACATTTAAGGGAGACAAAGTACCAATCCTACACCATTTCAGAAAATAGAACAGGGAGAAATACTCCTATACTCAAGAGGCAAGCATAATCATGCCAAATGTTTTTTCCTGATACCAAAATTTAACATTTTACAAGAAAATTACTGACTGATAGTCCTCATGAATATATATATATAAATTCTTAAAGTATTAGCAGATTGAAACTTGCAATATAGAGGATTAGTAGATACCATGACCAAGGAAAGTGAATTTAAAGTTAAAAAATCAGTGTAATTTATCACATTAACAGAACAAGAGAAATTGTTTCAACAAATGCAGAAAAAGGATTTGACAAAATTCAAAGCCCATTAATGTTTAAAAAAAGAAACAACAACAACAAAAAACAACTCTAAGCAGTGTAGGAATAGAAGGGAATTTCCTCAATGATTTGAAAAACTTAATGGTGAAATATTAAATCCTTTTCTCCTAAGAATAGGAATAACAAATGTAAGACAAGAATTTTCTGCTCTCACTGCTTCTATTTAGGATATTGGAGGCCCTAATCAATGCAAAAAAGCAATAAGAAAAAGCATAAAGATTGGGAAGACTCAGATATCCTGATTTCAGAACTTGCTATGAAGCTACAGTTATCAAGATAATACTATACTCATATAAAGATAGGAGTACAGATCAATGGAATATAATTGAGTCCAGAAATAAAGCCTTATATTTATGGTCAGTTGACTTTCAGCAAAACACCAATACAACTCAATTGGAGAAAGAGTAGTCTTTTCAACAAATGGAACTGGGAAAACTGGATAGCCACATGAGGAAAAAAATTAAATTGGAACTCTACCTCACACCATTTATGACTATTAAGATGAACCAAAGATCCAAATACAAAAGCTCAAATTATAAAACTCTTAGAAAAAAATATAACTAAATCCTTATCACCTTGAATTAGGCAGTGGCTTCTTTGATGTGACAAAAAGCACAACCAAGGGAAAAAATGAATGCATGAAAATTAAAACTTCATCAAAATCAATAGCCAGGCATGGTGGCGGGCACCTGTAGTCCCAGCTACTCGGGAGGCTGAGGCAGGAGAATGGCGTAAACCTGGGAGGCGGAGCTTGCAGTGAGCTGTGATCCGGCCACTGCACTCCAGCCTGGGCGACAGAGCAAGACTCCGTCTCAAAAAAAAAAATAAACTTCGTCAAAATCAAAAGCTTTATGCTTCAGGCTGGGCACCATGGCTCATGCCTGTAATCCCAGTACTTTGGGAGGCCAAGGCAGGCGGATCACCTGAAGTTAGGAGTTCAAGACCAGCCTGGTCAATATGGCGAAAACCCGTCTGTACTAAAAATACAAAAATTAGCCAGGCATAATGATGTGCACCTGTGATCCCAGCTACTCGGGAGGCTGAGGCAGGAGAGTTGCTTGAACCCAGGAGGCAGAAGTTGCAGTGAGCCAAGATTGCACCACTGCCCTCCAGCCTGGGCAACACAGCAAGACTCCATCTCAAAAAACTGCTTCAAAGAACAATATCAAGAAAGTGAAAAGACAATCCACAGAATGGGACAAGATATTTTGGAAATCATATATCTGGTAAGGGTGCACTGTTCAGAATATAAAGAAGTCATAATTCAACAATAAAAATCCAATTTAAAAATGGACAAAGGATTTCAATAAACATTTCTTCAAAGAAGATATACAAATGGCTATAAGCACATGAAAAGATGCTCAGTGTAATTAGTCATTAGGGAAATACACATCAAAACCAGGTGATACCACTTCACTAGGATGACTAATTTTTTTAAAGAATGGACAAGAACAAGTGTTAGGACATGAAGAAATTGGAACCCTCATACTCTGGTGTATCCATACAATGGATTACTACTATTCCTCCATTAAAAGGAATGAAGTACTGATTCATGCTACAAATTGATGAACCTTAAACACATATGCTAAGTGAAAGCCACATATTATGTAATTCCATTTATATGAAATGTTAATAATGGGCAAATCCATAGGGAAAGAAAATAGATTAATAGTCAGGGGCTGGGGACCGGGACAGTGGGGATTGACTGCTAGTAAGTATGGAGTTTATATTTGGAATGATGAAGATATCCTGAAGTTAAATAGTGGTGATGGTTGTACAACTTTGTGAATATGCTAAAAATCACCAAATTATATGCCTTAAAAGTGAATTTTATGGTATGTGAATCAAATCTCAATTTTTAAAATGGGAAGAAATAAGTACAGTAGTTCCCCCTAATCTGCTGGGGATACATTCCAAGACCCCCAGTGGAAACCTGAAACCATGGATTGTACCAAACCTTATATACACTCTATGTTTTTCTATGTATACATACCTATGATAAAGTTTAATTTATTTATTTATTTATTTTTTTTTTTTTTTTT